>NC_060188.1:50720836-51008336 GCF_021184085.1 Oncorhynchus gorbuscha | reverse complement strand
AAGCATGAGGAGAGGAAGGACGAGCATGGATTTGTGTCCAGATGCTTCACTAGGAAATACACGTAAGTAACACAACGTCATTGCCAATATTAACAACGATGATACAACTCACAGTGACACTCCTATCCACGAACCTGGCAGACTGTGCAACAGATGAATAACCCATTGTTGCGCAACCCGTCGTAGCCATTTTGTCACCGTGCTGAACAAGGCATCATAAAAAATGTGTGTAGTGTCTCTGTCAGTGACTGTCCAAAATAATGTCTCTCCCATTTGTTTCAATGTTCATTTACATCAACAACAAAAGTCTAGTGATACTGTTATCATGGGTGTGGTCCTGTGAGCCTCTTTTGGTTGATTGGTCAAGCCTGCAGAGGGTTGAGTGTAGCGGAAGGCTGAGCAAAGCAACACCGGCGGCGACTGACTGTGTTTGTATAGTACAGCCAGCCGACCTCCCTCTGCGCTGAGCTCCATGGGTCTCTGTATCGCCATCCACGGGCCACTACATATACCATGACTCTGACAATCAACATTGCCCCACAGGCAGGCTGGAAAGCCTATAATAAATGAAGGTTCTATCGAATTACATTTCAAGAAAATTAAGATGTCTCAGTAAAGTATTTTATAGGCAGCATCCAAATAGAAGCCTTCCTTACTTGCTTAGGCTCATACTCCCCCTGGAGCATAAGCCACCGATAACAGCTTTCCAGCGTATCTGGTCTTGTACAGCAACCTGACTGTGCTGTTATCTCTCCTCCCTGCTCCAGACTGCCCCCTAGTGCTGAAGCTGAACTCTTACACCAGTGATTCTGAATAAAGTTGATATCAAATGACATTAAAGATACTGCATATTGCGAGATAAAAGCACTGTCTGCCTCAGTAAAGTATTTGTGTACTGTACAGTAGCCTGACTGTGATGTTCCCTTTCCTCCGTGGTCCAGACTGCCCCCTATGGCTGATGCTGAGAAGGTGACATCCACCTTATCTCCCGAGGGAGTGCTGACCGTGGAGACTCCTCTGAACAGGCAGGCCATCAAGGCTGCAGAGATCTCCATCCCTGTCGCCATGGGCAGCAGCAAGACCAAGCCCTACGACATGACAATGAGGAAGGGAAGTGGCAATGAAGAGGAGGAAGAAGAGGAGTGAAACAAACATAAACATAAACACACACTCACACTCACACACACATAGTAGACACAGATGAAATGGTTAGACAGAAATAGAGAAGGTAGGCAAAACTGTGATAATTCCACACATATTGTATAGTTACAGTAGGCTCTGGAAATGCATCTATAACGTTATACGTTTCACGTGTGCTCACACTAACACCACTTGCCTGCTGTATCCCACACTGCAGTAATTACTATCTGCATTTGAGTCAAGCCACAACAAAAAACAGTTACACACACACACACACACACACACACACACACACACACACACACACACACACACACACACACACACACACACACACACACACACACACACACACACACACACACACACACACACACACACACACACACACACACACACACACACACGCACACACACACACACACACACACTCTCCTCATTCCTACTATGCGCTTGCTAGGAACTGAAAATGATTAGATCTGCAAACAGTGACTGCAGTCCTGCTGTTGCATCATCATGCTGTGCTTGCTGCCTCTCTCTCCCTCTCTCTCTCTCTCTCTCTCTCCCTCTCTCTCTCTCTCTCTCTCTCTCTCTCTCTCTCTCTCTCTCTCTCTCTCTCCCTCTCTCTCCCTCTCTCTCTCTCTCTCTCTCTCTCTCTCTCTCTCTCTCTCTCTCTCTCTCTCTCTCTCTCTCTCTCTCTCTCTCTCTCTCTCTCTCTCTCTCTCTCTCTCTCTCTCTCCCTCTCTGCTTACAGACGTTAACACAGCCAAGAAGAGCCAGGATACCAGTGATACTGTAGCTAGTCCCAGATCATTTTGTTGACAATGACCATAGGAGTTGGAAAGACTGCACAAACTGATCTGGACTAGGCTAGTGATACACACAGAACACCAAAGAACCAATGGGCCAGCACATGGGCCTCTGACTATTACACCCATAGAAATTATATTCATTCTTTTTCTATGATTTCACCATCCTCTGACTGTTACTGGCCAATCACTGTTGTTAAAATATGGTCTGAAATACTGGTCTGTACTGTAGTTGGATTTGGAAAGCTGTACCCACGTATAACGGTGAATAAAGAGAAATCCTAAAAGCGTGGGCCCCCTTTATCTGTTATCTATTCTATTTAGGTACGATGTGATCTGAGTGATGTGGCACAATTATTAACACGTTGTTTCGAATAATATGATATCAATTATGTCATACTTTGTTGTGGCAGTGGTATCAGTAGCGTCTGACAATCTACCATGTGCTAGTCTGAAGATAAACACAGTAGAGAGAACGGGAGAAAGGAGCAATAGATATCAGGTAGATAGATGGCCAAACCGGAGATTGAGCAACACTGCTGTAAATCACATCCCAATACACATTGATGGGGTGTGATGATCACTGTGTCACACTTTGTCACACACCTGTTTCCTTGGTTGCAGGTACAATAGAGGACTCACACGAAGTGTTGATCAGACCACTGTGGAGAAACCCAGGACTGGCATTAGAAAAGGAAATTATGAGAGGAAGTGTTAAAATCCCTACCGTCACTGTTCCCTACATGGTTATACCATGCCTTAGTACACACACACACACACACACACACACACACACACACACACACACACACACACACACACACACACACACACACACACACACACACACACACACACACACACACACACACACACACACACACACACACACACACACACACACACACACACACACACACACACACACACACACTGTCCCCTCCAGCAGCATGCTATTACTTAATGCCATCTACTGAAGTTCCTGTGGCAGCAGGCTACATTTATACCACAAAAGGTAAGTCTATGCTGTAGATTTGCCATTCTGACATTTTCCCTAAGAGGCTGAATTAACTTACTACTACAGTTGTTTGGTTTTCTCCAACCTTCATTCCAGTTGGAAAGGTCTGTCTGAGTTGGGGGTGTAGTAGAAAGGGGCTAGTTGTTGTTTATTTACAACTTTCATTCTCTTCCAGTTGAAACCCAGGCAGTGTACTAATGCACACGCTCACTAGCTCTCCTCGATTGCTATTTATAGAGGAAGAGGACTGCTTTTTATTCTCTGGGCTTCCGGCAACTTCTCAGACCACACTAGGAAGAAATCTGATGAGCACCAGGAATTTTTGTTCTTTCCCTATCGAGTGAAAAGTTGTTGTTGGCCAGGCTTTGGCATCTTGACCACACCAGGGTTAGGCGGTATCCAGATGTTCATACCATCCTACCATTTCTGTACCATACAGTATTAACGGAAGTGCACACAAATGGCTCTATTTCGAAAAAACGAAACGATTTTAGACATCAGGGATTTTGCAATGAGTAGGTCCGGAGACACATTGGACAAAACCCATTGAGCAGATAATGGCTCCGAAAGCCTTTTGGAGTGGGTCTATGGACTTTTCCATGTGGCCTAGGAGGCCTGTAAACAGTAGCAATAAAAAGTGATTGAATAGGCTGCAAAGATGAAAATGCAGTCAGGCCAATCACATCAAGATTATGATCAGTGATTAGTTCATTGACTCTGTGACTGCCTTGGAAGTGAGGGATCTAACATTAAGTAGCCCCATTTTGAGATGTGAGACATCACAATCTCTTTCAATAATGACAGGAATGGAGGAGATTGCTAAAGCGAACACTGCCATGTTTTGTTTGCCCAACCTAGATCGAGCACAGACACGGTCTCAATGGAGATAACTGAGCTGACTACACTGGCTGTGCTATAATGTTATAATGAACTTGTAAGCAGTGGCGTAGCATGCAACACCGCAGCCCCGAGGTGAGGGTCAAACATGTTATGGTCAACCATGTTCTTTATTAGGCACTTAATAGGCACTTACTATAGTCATTTTATAGTCATTTTAACCTCTTGAGATGGGAAAACATGTTTTTTAGGAAGTTGAAGATGTGCTCTTGATGATCATGTTAAAATGAGGTGAAATCAAACGTTTTTTGGGGACCTTTCTGAAAAGGCACTGAATTGGTTGAACGACTCATTACAGTATCTACTGCAGAGGGAGCTTTGTGGAAGTTCTATTTCAAAGTCACTGATAGGGCAAAACACTGAACTTCAGACTTCTGCTTTTTTCTCGTATATGACTTACCATCCCCATTCCATTTCAATGTCTTGTTAAATTAGTCATCTCTATCTCATCTATCCTATCCAGCTGCAGCCACCCAGCCAACCCTAAGCCAGAGATATCCGGGGCTCGATCTCCATCTCTCAGCCCTGTGTGTGTGTGTCTGTGTGTGTGGGGGGGGGGGGGGGGCTATTAGCAATCAGCTCTCTTATTGGCTGCTTCATCCCCTGGATGCCTCTCCATCCACCCCAACCTCCCCCATCCTCCCTCCATCCTCCCTCTATCCTCTCCACCCAGGCTGACAGGTCTAAGTAGGCCAGCTCGCTAAAGGCAGCAGCCCCCTTAACATGATCTGGAGACAATGTTTATAAATGCAAGGTGGGAAAGAATGGAATTTGTTCAGATACTTTCCCCACCACTCTCAGAGGCATCACTTCAGTATCTAAGTACCAGTTAAAGATGGACTCTTGGCAATTGAGCCATTTTGCACTGCACTGCACCACCACCAATCCCCTATAACTACATTTAACAGGCAACATAAAGCCACAGCACCTGTTCACTGTCTGTAACATATAACTGTCAGGTAGAGGAAAGGTGAAGACAACCAGCGTCCACAGATGATGCCCCTTTCACACCCAATAAACAAATAAGTTCCTCCTTGAACTCACTCACCACATAGGACATCACCCTGAGAAAAATTGATTTCAGAATGTTTGTGAGAGACTGCACCATCAGCAGTACTCTGTGACCAAAAGTGAACACTCACTCCCAAGATCAGATGGATACACTCCAGCAGAGATGTCTGAGAACACAGGGTCACAGAAGCCAGTCAGGCCGCACAGCAGCCTGCAAGACATGAGGACAGGAGACACCTTCCTTATCTGGGAACAAACCAAGAATCCTCTTACCATATTAGTTTGTGACGTGATGATGTATGAGGTCTTTTTCTGCTTGGAGGGCTGAATCACTGTTGGAAATGCAATCCCATCAATCCTGTGTCTCAGACAGTAACAGGCAAAGGTAACCCACGATGACACTGATTGAGCCATGTGCCCCATTGTTAAAAGGTTTTGAGCGTGTAAAAGTATGGTCTGATGGCTTTGTAAGATATAGGCCATGTGTGTGTGTGAGAGAGAGAGAGAGAAATACACACACACACACACACACACACACACACACACACACACACACACACACACACACACACACACACACACACACACACACACACACACACACACACACACACACACACACACACACACACACACACACACACACACACACACACACACATATGCACTACTGTATCTGTATTAGTCATTCTGCCTCTTGCTGTGTATAATATAATGCATACAGGCATTATATTATAGAGAGAGAGAGAGAAATACACACACACACACACACACACACACACACACACACACACACACACACACACACACACACACACACACACACACACACACACACACACACACACACACACACACACACACACACACACACACACACATATGCACTACTGTATCTGTATTAGTCATTCTGCCTCTTGCTGTGTATAATATAATGCATACAGGCATGCGTGTCCTCATCTCTACCACTCACTCCATCCCTTACTATATACATTTATGCCCCCTCCTCTGTTTGATCCGCTGCGAGGAGAGAAACATGAGTAAGCAATCCTCCTCTCTGTGATGAGGGCACTTCTTCTCAGAAGAGTGTGAAGAGTAGGATAATGAGAAAAGGAGCAAATGAGAATGGAAGCAAAGGAAGGAACAGCCTTGACTCAGACTGATTGACAGCTGCATCAACCAATCCCTGCAGTTTATTTTGGGCATCAAACCAATCACTTCAGCAGGTTGTGGGCATAAACCCATCACATCAGCTCGTGGTGGGCATCAACCAATCATGTCATTTGTCTAAGAGACCCCTTTAGTCAGGCTTCTAGTGTATAGGAGGGTTGTCATTTAAATCAACGGTAAATCCATCAGACAAATGCGCTGTGTGTTGTGTGTAGGATATGACTTTTAACAGACTGAAAGACATCCCAGCTCAGCTATGCTGTCTCTGAGTAGCACATGGATGGAGGCCTTTGTGTCGAGCAGAAGCTATGTCATGAATCAACATCAAATCCTATTGAGAAAGTGGCTGTCGAGGAGGGATGTGAGGATGAGCCTTTTGTTATGTAATTATCATCTGCAGACTTTGTACTTTCAGATTTGTAAAATATATTTTTTAAATATTATACTTTAAAAAAATACATATAATTCTGTGCATGTCCAAGCACAGAATGATAGATTATTGTTTCAACTGAATCTTTCTGTTTCAACAGAAAAACATTTCAGCTCCTGCAACAACTAGACATAAAGAGCACACTTCCTCCCAAATTCCAAATGCGCTTCAACACAACTAGCTTTTATCTCCAGCAAAATGGGGATGAGAGAAGTGTATGTGTCTGGTACAGTAGCCCTATAATGAGGAGGACTGCTGCTGAGAGTGGGGGATGCGTATTCTAGCCTTAGCAACAGCAACTGGATTGGTGAGTGCTGATGCTCTAGCCCGGCTACCATTGGCTAAAGCTTTTACAGGAGAACAGGGCATGATAATTCATCTTCTGAAAGAACTTATTTGACAAGACATGGCTTAGTACAGTGCAGAGCCAAGTGAGGATGCATTTGTGTCATTTCATGCTTCACCCTTTCTCACATCAGTAGTATTTCTTCCCCCAATGGTAGGCAATGAATTTGATTGTCATCATATGAGAAGATATGATGGATATTTACAGTCATTTGCATCTGATACATTTTCAGTCAGTAAAGTAAAGCAATTTCAAAACCAACTGGGTATGTGCACTGATAGATACAAGTTTTATCTGGCAAATATGAAAGCTTGGTGCCATTGTAATTTACTGGTAGACTATGTGATGGGCCCCTTGTTCTCTGTCCATCAGCTGTTCTGGAATAGCCCTGCTCTACCAGAATCGTCTGGGCCCCTTGTTCTCTGTCCATCAGCTGTTCTGGAATAGCCCTGCTCTACCAGTCTAGTGTTTCATCAAGGGCTTTTCTCCTTCCCCGTCTTCGATTGACTGTGGAGGAACTGAGCCTGTTACCAAAATCAATAACTACTATGGGGAATGAACACAATCTGCTTACAGATGGCCTATTGACTCCATTTTACTCAGCCAGATAGATTGTGCTTTTGACTTTGGAAAGGGGGTAGGGGTGGGGTTGGATGGGGGTTAGGCCTGGTTCAGTAACATTTCTCCCCTGATTCAGCATGAGGTGCTCTTCTCCTTCTGTCATCCAGAGCTAACGTAAGACCTCAAGTATCAGCCTATACTATAACCTATACCTATACTGAGGTGAAGCCTGGCTCGTGTGTGTGTGTGTGTGTGTGTGTGTGTGTGTGTGTGTGTGTGTGTGTGTGTGTGTGTGTGTGTGTGTGTGTGTGTGTGTGTGTGTGTGTGTGTGTGTGTGTGTGTGTGTGTGTGTGTGTGTGTGTGTGTGTGTGTGTGTGTGTGTGTGTGTGTGTGTGTGTGTGTGTGTGTACGCATATGCCCATCAACCTTGCATTGAAAGAATTTGTATTCAGATGTATTTTCTATGAACCAACAGTTTTATTGATACATACCAGTGTTGCATTTGTTGGACGAGAAAACATTGGGTTTCAGTCATATGAGGCATCTTAACCTCCAGCCAGGTCAGGGGCGATCATAATATTATGGTACAGAAGAGTCATACTTTTGGAATAAGATTTTAAAATCACATTCATATCTAAATGAATGTGAATTCATGTTTAAATTCATGTCACATTCACCTCTAATACTGTTTGCCGATTGCATTATAAATGTATTCACCAATTGTGATGGGAAACCTGCAGCATCTGTCATAGTTCTTTCTATCAAGATGTATTTGTTCATCTATGTTCATCGGTAATGTCACCGTGACAAAATAGGTGTATATGGAGAATAGGCAAAAAAATAGATCTAGGCAAACAAACAAATAAATACATTTACACTTCACTGTCTTAGCAGGGCAGACAACCATAACCATCACTGTGTTTCCAGGTCAGCTGAACAGGTCACAGTTTGATGATGTCACACTGAGGACAACCAGCTGTTTGGCTTTCAGGATGTGACATAGGCAGATGTTACATTAAACCGGCATTGTGTGGTTGGATAAGCGAGTAACCAGCTTTCAAACTTCAGTTGAGAACTGTTGGTGCCAGATGCTAGATTAGATGCAGCATTTAGTTAAGAGGCCCTGAACAATCTGAGAGATTGCATTGGGTGGCACTGGAGGAAGCCTGGACCAAATGCTGCTTTTCAACATGACAGTACACTACAACACAATCTTAGTTAAGTTACTGCAGATTTTCTCCAGTAGAGCAACTCAGTGGCTTGCTGTTTCTTATCCAAAATGTATATGTTATAATTTGTTAACACCAAACTAGAAAAATATATATCTAGCGACCGAGCTATGTACCTAATTACAATATCTATCTATCTATCTATCTATCTATCTATCTATCTATCTATCTATCTATCTATCTATCTATCTATCTATCTATCTATCTATCTATCTATCTATCTAAAAACCTACCTACCTACCTACACTTAGACAAAGGTGCTATCTAGAACCTAAAAGGGTTATTTGGCTGTCCCCATAGGAGAACTCTTTGAAGAACCCTTTACGTTCCAGGTAGAACCCTTTTTGAGTTATATGTTCAACCCTTTCCACAGAGGGTTCTACATGGAACCCAAAGGGGTTCTACCGGGAACCAAAAAGGTTTATCCTATGGGGACAGCCAAAGAACCCTTCGTGTACCTACCTACCTACCTACCTACCTACAGTATCTAGCCATCCATGAACAACTGTACAACTGCATTGACAACAGATGCAACAGAGGTGTTCACAATATATGATAGATATCTCATTATATACTATATAAAATGCACATGTAACTATATTTAGTGTACAATCAATGTATAACTATATCTATCCATCTGTATATCTTCCTTCCTTCCTACCTACCTGTAGTGAACAACAGCTATAACAGTACTACATCTGCCTCGTTGTACTAAAACAGTATCCATTATATTGCCATGACAAAAATGGGAATCTAAGGAGCCCCTTTGGATTCATCAAGAAGAAGTAACATTGTAAGAACACAAAGCAAAACAGCATCAGAAAGTCATCTGAAAAGGCCAAACACCTACTGCTGTATATGACGATAGGAATTCAACAACAGCAGCACTGAAATGTGGACAGAAGAGCTTTGTAATATTTGAATGAAGTTGTTATTATCATTGTTATTATTGTTGTTATTATTTTCTCTTGTGCAACCGCTACATTATTCACATTTTAAGATAGCAGAAGACAGATGAAAGTAAAAATGGTATTAAAAAAAACCTACAATAATGTTTCAGGAGTATTCCTACGTATAAAATCAAACACGGTTCAATCTTGACTATCTCACAGCATCATGTGACATTAAAAGCACAGAAAGGTGACCCAAATAAATGAACTATTTTACAGTGCGATCATTCTACATCTACACTATATGTCACTATGACAAAACCTCCAGACGGTAAGGTCAAAGGTTGAGCTAAACACTGGTGCTGTTTTTCCCCTCTGTGTTTATTATCATTATTTTGGATCCTCCGCCTTTTGTTATGCAAAAGCACAAATACAAGAATTGCATGTCACTATAGCAATGTCCATTACAGATCAATTTATTGTTAACAATCATTGTTTTGGCATAGCGTACTTTCAGCAAATGGAGTAAAGGAAACACAGATTCAAATAAAAATGTCAACAATCCAATATAAAGTATAAATAGAAAATAAATCAGACTGAAGTCTAGTCATTTCATGTTCATGTGAATACGTAACATCCACAGTATAGGTTAATAATAATAAAGTCAAGCTACTGTATATAAATACATCACCAGCATGCACAGTATTATATTATGGAGAATATTGGAGCAGTTATCGTCTTACACTGAAGAAACAGTTTAATAGGCAAGTGCATTTCTTGACAATTAAAAAAGTTAACACAAAAAGAAAATCCACAAACCTCAAATATGCTTTTAGATTGGGAGAGACTATATGCACATTCCTTGTGCCCAAAACTGTCACGCAGCGAGCGTTGAGTGGGAACAAACGGATTCGGTCCAGTCATTTCAGTCAGGCATCTTAATGAGCTTTTCCCAGCTAACTAGTTTATGCTTGTGGCTACAAACTTCAGACAGAATCTTTTAACTTGTCTGCCAAAGCTGGGACTTGGGAGTGTTCAGAATCATTCTGTTTTTAACGGAAATATTTGTTTCGGTTAAAATCATTACAATAACTGTGCTTTAGTTGTCACCCGGCCTGATATTGGCTAAACTATCTAGCTACTTTCCTCTCCTTACAGCAGGATAGCAGTGGTCAGCAAGTGGGGTGAAGGACACACTGTGCCCCATTGAGCAGTAGACTGTATCACGGTGACATCCAGATGGTTACTATACTACCAATATTACAAGTTATTTCTCGTGTAGGCTGCTATGCTACTCTAAATATAATGAAGTGGGATGAAACAAATAGCTACCGCCAGCGAAAATGTGTTACAGCTGCCTGGTGAAGCAACTGCTGCCCAGTAGGAAGCAGCAGTGGGAACTGGGAAGTACCTCGATACAACACTGTTGCACTGGTCATTCACACCGGCTTGTCGTTACGTTAGCTAATTGGCATGTCACGGTGACATCCGGATGGTGACCAATCTACAAGTTATTTCGTCCGTGGAAATAAAAAGCACTTTCTTTTAACTATAACTAGTGCCACGCTACTGTTGTTGTCAGCTAGCCAGCATAAACTAGCTAGCCGGGAAGGGTTCATCAGGACGGCTGACTGACTGTCAGTACCGAATCCATTCGTCTCCACTCACAGCTGTGTGACATACGTCATCAGTTTTGGGCACCAGGCATGTCCATATAGCCCAGGTAATGTGTATTTTGTCCACTGAGTATGTGGTTCCAGTCAACTCAGTGGCATGGATCCAAGATGGTTGTAAACATGAATAAACTGTAATTTAGGACAAAATATTCTGTTGTCTTACAATATCAAATGATCTCCTCTGCACAAATGTTTTGTTGTTGTTGTTTTAGTGATTTTCTTTGTATAGTAGTTTCATATTCTATTAATATGGCACCCCTGACAACCTAGGTAAGGGGAGAGTAATAATAATAATCATAATAACCAGGTGCTTGAAAATGTTTATGTATGTATAGCATATCAGCGCATTAGAGGGCTGCACTGGCTGTGTATTTACTACTTTAGTGACAGTAATATAGTCTGTGACTGAGTACAAACACATTCCTGACATCATGGGAACAAAACATTGGTTATGTATGTTCAATAATCACAGAGGAGACCTGCTTTCACACAACGATTACCATTACAGGGTGATGCACACCTTTTACATTCCATGTTGGTAAATCTGAAGTGGTTAGCTAGAGGTACGATACCTATTTCTCCCTCTCTGGAACCTATTTGCAACTCTTTCTTTTTGCGAGGCGATGACATTCAAGTTTTTTTTTTTTTGCACAAGCTTCTATCTCCCCTTACGATTTTGAATGCTCCTCCTCCCTCACCACATCAGTTAAATAAGGAGCTCCATTTCATTTAGTGCCTTAAGAACAGTCTTTATGCCAGTATGAGGGTGTCATTTCTAACCAAATAGCCAGACTCTACTTCCTGACTGAATGTTTGCGATACAGAACTTCTTCCTCTTAAGTGGTTTGGCAAATGTCGCAGAGGTAATCAAGAAGGAAGGGGTTCAACTATTTATTTTTTAACGATACTAAAAACTAAAATCATCTCCCTTCCTACTCCTCTTTCAACTTTTTCTTAACTTTTTAAATTTGTGTACAAATGAAGAACTGCAGCTGCGGTAGTATCATCAACGGCATAAGTGGCTGCCAAAGTTCCACCAGCCAAATCATTTATTTCTAAGAACTGGTTTCATATTTTGTTGTGATTTGTGAGGGAGCGGGGTGTTGTGTGTATTGGCTGAAACAGGACACGGGAGTCTCTTTAGGGACTCTCTAGTTGTTGGTCTCACCACCCTCGTCATCCTGCTGGTCGCTGGTCCAGAGTGTCAAGTTGTCTCGTAGCAGCTGCATGATGAGGGTAGAGTCTTTGTAGGAGTCTTCGTTCAGGGTGTCCAGCTCAGCGATGGCGTCATCGAAGGCGGTCTTGGCCAGGTGGCAGGCCTGCTCAGGTGCATTTTGGATCTCGTAGTAGAACACGGAGTAGTTGAGGGCCAGACCCAGGCGGATAGGGTGGGTGGGCTGCATGTGCTCCTTGCTGATCTCATGGGCCTCGCTGTAGGACTTCTCAGAGGACTCCACCACGCCGACCCTCTTCTCACCCGTGGCCACCTCGGCCAGGTAGCGGTAGTAGTCGCCCTTCATCTTAAGGTAAAACACCTTGCTCTCGTGCTGCGTCTCGTTGCAGTTCTTGATCAGGAAGTTGTCCAGGAGGTTGAGCACGTCCCGACACACGGTCTCCAGCTCCTTCTCGATCTTCTCGCGGTACGCGCGCACCATCTCCATCTTCTTCTCGTTGCCGTCCGCCGAGGTCTTCTGCTCGATGCTGGAGATGACGCGCCAGGACGAGCGCCGCGCCCCTACGACATTCTTATAGGCCACAGAGAGCAGGTTCCTCTCCTCATTGGACAAGGCCTCATTCAACTCTGTCACCTATGAGACACGGAGGGAGAAAGAGGGACAGCAATGTTTCAGAGTTGCAGTTTACCTTAAAACAGCATTTTAATCTTGTTAATTACTTTTATTGTCAGATTTGAAAATGTTTTTTTCGTTAGGCCAACATGCAATCATTCATTGATGCCATGTTCTCTGACTTCTGCCAACGTTATGGATTGGAAAGGATATAGTAATGCCATGCCATGTGTTCACTTGCTAGCTGAAATCTCCTATTATATTGATATAACCTAAATAGCTATTCACATATCGTCATTCCTGATTCACAACGATCGAGGTCAGAGATGGGCTAACTCCCAGGATCTTCTACACCAGTGATCATGGCATCCAGAGGCTGCAGGCTGGGGTTGGACCACGCCTGCCTGTAGCAGGCTGACATCATCCCCCTGTCCCTGGCTTCTCATTGGCTTTCTCCTGCTCTGAAAGCTTGTTTTGTTTTGTTTCCACAGGCCTGTGTCTGTCTGGCTAGAGGATTTAATCCTTTATACCCCCACGAGAGGAGACCATGCGGTGCCGCACACATCACAGCCATCTTTACATACCTAACCCTCTGCTCTGAATATAAAGCCAGCTACTCTCTGGTTGCAGGTCCCAAATGGCACCCTATTCCATTTTATAGTGCACTACTTTTCACCAGGGCCCAAAGGGCTCTGGTCAAAAGTAGTGCATATGGACGCAGCCTCTGTTTCAGGGCCTAAATTCCCCTCCAATCCCATTCAAAGCAGAGCATGGGGCCCTGGCTGTGGCTGTGGCAGTATAGTTCGCAGCAAGCCCCCTTTGTCTGATGATAGCCCTACTGAATGTGTTGTCTATGGAAAAAAAAATCTTTCTATTCTTAACCTCCCGAACTAGAGAGATTTTGGTGATATTTAAATACACAAAAATCAGAAAAGCACAGAGCTAAACCCACTTGATTGCTTGCTTGATTTAAGCCGCTTTGCTCTCTTGGCCCGTTGGCCGAGGGGTCCAGAAAAACAATCTACAGCTAGCTGTTTGATGATGTCAGCTTGGGAGCTCAATGATAGTTTACTGCCAAAGCTAAAAGCATTGCTTTGAAGGTATATATTGTCATTTTCCAGTGCTGTTAGAACAACAGTTAAACTTAACCCTAACCTTAACCATCAGCTGCTTATCAACAGATAGTTTGTTAATAGTATGACCATATGTCGAGCATCTACAGATGGATAATCCGGACAATTCAAATAAAGTGTGACACTTTGCTCTACTATATTTCTAATCAGAATCCTCAAACGTATAACGAGAACACTTTTTGGTACTTTTTGAAACTTTTGTTAGCCTGGAGGTTCTCTAAGTCTTTCTCCAGCATAGCACATCCAAGGGGCAGATAGTAACTACACTCCCGGCCCTGCCTTTCCAATGACGTCTAGGCCGAAATCACTCCTTTCATCTTTCCATGTCAGCTGTCATTTGATTGAGTAGGAGATTGTTCACTATAATTTATTCTCCAATCTTTCTCAGTTCTCTCTCTCTCTTTCAATTTCTCTCACTCTCTCTCCTCATCTATTTATCTATCTATAGTCTGGAACATATCCCTTTCCCAGTCCCTTTTTCTGCCTCCCCTAACCAATCAAGAGGGGTTCCACTCTCTCCTCCGACAAATTCTGTACATTACAGCTTACAGTACACGTCCAGAATCAGAGCTAGTCATCTATGAGTCATGGCTCAATCTAATATTCCAAGCCGCTTATGATGATTACAGCCCTCGAATTGAAGAAGAAAAGAGATTACTTTGCTGTCAGTGTTTTCTTCTGCCACACATAAAGCTTACTAAATTGTCCAAATGGGAGTTGTTATTTTCGTTGCCACATGCTTGGAGCCTTGGACTGGCTATACAAGGAACTTTTTATTCCTGCAAAAATGTAATATATAAAACACCAAGTTCAACTGCTGATACCGCTCACACGCACAGGTGTATCCTCCAACACACAGAAATGTTATCATATAGGAGAACACTGATTTCACCCCTAACTCTTCCATAACACTACAATCCTTCATAGATCAACTTCCTTCAGTGATTCTTCAAAGTCAAAACAACACACAATTTTTTTTTTTTTTTTTTTTTTTTTTTTTTCACCTTTATTTAACCAGTTCGGCCAGTTAAGAACAAGTTCTCATTTACAACTGCGACCTGGCCAAGATAAAGCAAAGCAGTGCGACAAAAACAACACAGAGTTACACATGGAATAAACAAACGTACAGTCAATAACACAATAGAAAAAATCTATATACAGTATGTGCGAATGTAATAAGATTAGGGAGGTAAAGGCAACAAATAGGCCATAGTTGCAAAATAATTACAATTTAGAATTAACACTGAAGTGATAAATGTGCAGATGATGATGTGCAAGTAGAGATTCTGGGGTGCAAAAGAGCAAAAGTAAATAACAATATGGGGATGAGGTAGTTGGATGGGCTATTTACAGATGGGATGTGTACAGGTGCAATGATCGATAAGCTGCTCTGATTATTAAGGTTATGGTTAGGGCTAGGGTAAGTGGCTAGTTACAACCAGCCAATCCCAGCCTTCTGCTCTGGCCAGATGACTGGCTAGTGTCTACCTACTGTAACAGGGAGGGGCCGAACTCTGAAAGGCAAAAAATATCTATCTATCATGCAATCTTCAGTTTCCATGGGAACTGACTGAGAGATCTGCTTTGTTTGGGACAACCAGATGTTCTATCTCTACAGCCCAAGGACAGGATAAGGAGAATGGCCAGTGGAGGTAGTGGATTGGGGTATAGTGTGGTAGTGGGTCAGGGGAAGGATCTGCTAATACACACACACACAGTCCACAAATAGCTATGTCAAAGACAATCCCCTCTATGGGCTAATTCATAGTATCTCACAAGGAATGACCTTTTCGCCCTATCTGTATCCACTGCTAAAACAACAGATCTTCTTCTTAAAATGTTATTTCAATTGATATAACAGTAGAACAGCTAGCATCTCGCTGACACACGCTACAATTTCAATGCTTCCAAGACAATAATGGACACATTATACTACTGACCTTGAGTTACCTTCATATAATGCAACGTGTTGCATCATAAAGCATCATAAATTGAACAATGGCCATATAGATGACCTCTGGACTGGTGTTGTCGTGCTATTACTGAAAAGGTGGGGAAACAGAGAAATGCGCATGACCAACAGAATAAGCACTTGACACTACTTTACAAACACACACCCGCCCGCCCGCACGCACGCACGCACGCACGCACGCACGCACACACACACACACACACACACACACACACACACACACACACACACACACACACACACACACACACACACACACACACACACACACACACACACACACACACACACACACCATAAACAGGCCATGGGCTTTGTAAAAACATGGCTGCCTTTATTTCAGCAGCCTGGGGGTGAAACAGAAAGGACTGACGGAAGCTGTGGTGCAGGGATCACAATAGAGCCCTCTGTCTGCCAGCAAAGCTCATCAATCGCCCTGGCTCGCTCGTGACTCATCCTCACACTGGCTGCTGTCAACTCCCAAACATCTGTGTGTGTTAAACGATAACAAAAGCAACAGGAAACCAAAAGATCAATTATTTCTCTCTGATGGCTGTCTACTGTGAATCATGGCTCAGGCCCACTAATGTCTAATGTCTATAGAAGGGAAGGCATGTAGCGGAGGAAGTGAGGTTGGTTAAAGTTGGAAAGGGTGCGGAGTGCCACCACACTCATTTTGTTCCACCTCTGCAACCGATCCTACCTACTTGAAGGCCACACATGGATGCAGGGCTGGGTCATTCCTCAAATCTGGTGCCTTTTGGACCAATATGTTTGACTTTCAAAAGAACATATTTGTCAAACTCAGACATATAAATCCTAAAAATTATAGGTGGATTGTTTACACAATGAGATATTTCCACCCTGTTAGGGACATACAACAAATTCGTATCTACAGTTGAAGTCGGAAGTTTACATACACCTTAGACGAATACATTTAAACTCAGTTTTTCACAATTACTGACATTTAAAAATTCCTTGTCTTAGGTCAGTTAGGATCACCACTTTATTTTAAGAATGTGAAATGTCAGAATAATTGTAGAGAGAATGATTTATTTCAGCTTTTATTTCTTTCATCACATTCCCAGTGGGTCAGAAGTTTGCATACACTCAATTAGTATTTGGTATCATTGCCTTTAAATTGTTTAACTTGGGTGAAACATTTCAGGTAGCCTTCCACAAGCTTCCCACAATAAGTTGGGTGAATTTTGGCCCATTCCTCCTGACAGAGCTGGTGTAACTGAGTCAGGTTTGTTGGCCTCCTTGCTCGCACAAGCTTCTTCAATTATGCCAACAAATGTTCTATAGGGTTGAGGTCAGGGTTTTGTGATGGTCACTCCAATACCTTGACTTTGTTGTCCTTAAGGCATTTTGCCACAAATTTGGAATGTGCTTGGGGTCATTGTCCAGTTGGAAGACCCATTTGCGACAAAGTTTTAACTTCCTGACTGATGTCTTGATATGTTGCTTCAATATATCCACATACTTTTCTTTCCTCATGATGCCATCTATTTTGTGAAGTGCACCAGTCTCTCCTGCAGCAAAGCACCCCCACAACATGATGCTGCCACCCTCGTGCTTCACAGTTGGAATGGTGTTCTTCGGCTTGCAAGCCTCCCCCTTTTTCCTCCAAACATAACGATGGTCATTATGGCCAAACAGTTCTATTTTTGTTTCATCGGACCAGAGGACATTTCTCAAAAAAATACGGTCTTGTGCAGTTGCAAACCGTAGTCTGGCTTTTTAATGGCGGTTTTCGAGCAGTTGCTTCTTCCTTGCTGAGTGGCCTTTCGGGTTATGTCGATATAGGACTCGCTCTGCTGTGGATATAGATACATTTGTACCGGTTTCCTCCAGCATCTTCACAAGGTCCTTTGCTGTTGTTCTGGGATTGATTTGCACTTTTCGCACCAAAGTACGTTCATTTCTAGGAGACAGAACGCGTCTCCTTCCTGCGTGGTCCCATGGTGTTTATACTTGCATACTATTGTTTGTACAGATAAACGTGGTACCTTCAGGCATTTGGAAATTGCTCCCAAGGATGAACCAAATTGTTTGGAGGTCTACAATTTTTTTCTGAGGTCTTGGCTGATTTCTTTGGATTTTCCCATGATGTCATGCAAAGAGGCACTGAGTTTGAATGTTGGCCTTGAAATACACCCACAGGTACACCTCCAATTGACTCAAATTATGTCAAATAGCTTATCAGAAGCTTCTAAAGCCATGACATAATTTTCTGGAATTTTGCGAGCTGTTTAAAGGCACAGTCAACTTAGTGTATATAAACTTCTGACCCACTGGAGGTGTGATACAGTGAATTATAAGTGAAATAATCTGTCTTTAAACAATTGTTGGAAAAATTACTTGTGACATGCACAAAGTATATGTCCTAACCGACTTGCCAAAACTATAGTTTGTTAACAATAAATTTGTGGAGTGGTTGAAAAACGAGTTTTAATGACTCCAACCTAAGTGTATGTAAACCTCCGATTTCAACTGTATATACACATAAAATATAAATATATTAGTCATGTATTTAATATCTTTTCTAACAACATTTCCACCCTGTTAGGTGGAATCCTAATAATTGTCCATAGCCTAAATTGTCCATGGCTCTGTGGGTGATTGAGATTGAGTTCTCTATCAAACATATTTTTTTTAAATATACACTTCCATTCAAAAGTTTGCGGTCACTTAGAAATGTCCTTGTTTTTGAAAGAAAAGCACATTTTTTGTCCATTAATACAGAAATACAGTGTAGACATTGTTAATGTTGTAAATTACTATTGTAGCTGGAAATGGCTGTTTTTTTATGGAATATCTACATAGGCGTAATCGAACCCACAAATTATTATGCTCCAGATACTCAACTAGTCTAAAGATGGACAGTTTTATTGCTTCTTTAATAAGGACAACAGATTTCAGCTGTACTAACATAAGTGCTAAAGGGTTTTCTAATGATCAATCAGCCTTTAAAATACTAAACTTGGATTAGCTAACACAATGTGCCATTGGAACACATGAGTGATGTTTTCTGATAATGGGCCTCTGTATACTTATGTAGATATTCCATAAAAAAAATATGCTGTTTCCAGTTACATTAATCATTTACAACATTAACAATGTCTTCACTGTATTTCTGATCAATTTGATGTTAGTTTAATGGACAAAAAAATGTGCTTTTCTTTCAAAAACAAGGAAATTTACAAGTGACCCCAACCTTTTGAACGGTAGTGTATATATTTTATTAATATTAATTTAGCCTAACAGGGTGGACATTTATGAGTGACACAAACAAAATAACTCATGAAATATGGGAAAATATATAAAACAGAGTGTGTATATTTATTTAGCTTTGCCCCGATTTCACACTCAAAGAATTATGACACTTCCTGAACGTTATGTCAATGTGGGAATAGGCTGTTTTCTTAAAGGGGAATTACAACATACTAACAGGGTGGAAAGGGAAATCAGGGTCCTTAAATACAATAATAACAAATACAATAATCATGAACATTTTAAGTAGGATTATAAAATAATGTCCCATAGAAGTTGGTTAATAGCACCCGGGGACAATGCGAAAATGCCTACATCCACAAAGTGCATGAAATTCCTTTTGAGATCCATATCTTTGTGTTTTTATGGTAAAGGACACATAACTTTATCTTTAAACCCCTTTGGATACCACATTTGAAACGAAATAGAAGGTGATACGAGGTGATATTTCCTGGGGACAGAAAAGGCACCAGAATGTAGGAATGACCCGACTAACACAAGAGTGGGCTCAGTCTACATGTCCCTAGCTCCAGATCTCTTCATCGCTTACACCCCCCCAACTCTGTTTCTCTCACCATCTCTCATTCATCCTTCCTGTCATCACTTTCTCCTCATTCCCTTGCACTTCCTCCCTTGCTTTCCCTCTCTCTCTAACTTAAAGTGACATCTCTCCTGCCTACCCTCTCCCTCTATCAGGCTGCAGAGCACAGAGACGACGTGTGCTAGCGCTACCTGACGTCACTAGCTGTGAGAGTGGTGCGAGCGTGGATGGCTGGTTAAGGCAGAGAGAGGGAGAGAGAAAGGGAGAGAGGAAGAGTGGAAAAGAGAGGGTGTTCTGCTGGGAAAGGGGGATGTGAGGGTGTTCTGCTGGGAAAGGGGGATGTGAGGGAGTGTGTGTGTGTGTGTGTGTGTGTGTGTGTGTGTGTGTGTGTGTGTGTGTGTGTGTGTGTGTGTGTGTGTGTGTGTGTGTGTGTGTGTGTGTGTGTGTGTGTGTGTGTGTGTGTGTGTGTGTGTGTGTGTGTGTGTGTGTGTGTGTGTGTGTGTGTGTGTGTGTGTGTGTGTGTGTGTGTGTGTGTGTGTGTGTGTGTGTGTGTGTGTGTGTGTGTGTGTGAGGGAGTGTGTGTGTGTGTGTGTGTGTGTGTGTGTGTGTGTGTGTGTGTGTGTGTGTGTGTGTGTGTGTGTGTGTGTGTGTGTGTGTGTGTGTGTGTGTGTGTGTGTGGGAGTGTGTGTGTGTGTGTGTGTGTGTGTGTGTGTGTGTGTGTGTGTGTGTGTGTGTGTGTGTGTGTGTGTGTGTGTGTGTGTGTGTGTGTGTGTGTGTGTGTGTGTGTGTGTGTGTGTGTGTGTGTGTGTGTGTGTGTGTGTGTGTGTGTGTGTGTGTGTGTGTGTGTGTGTGTGTGTGTGTGTGTGTGTGTGTGTGTGTGTGTGTGTGTGTGTGTGTGTGTGTGTGTGTGTGTGTGTGTGTGGTGTTTCAGGGAGGGGGGTTGCTTCAAGTAGCTCTTTGTTGTTATATAACCATACATGACTGCAGTTTTTCATAGAAGTTTTTCTCTGTCTCTGTCATTGCTGCTGCGGCAGGCTTATAAAAATACAATGCGTAAAAGGCAAGGAAAAAACATGAGTAAGTTAGTATGTTTTTAAAGCCAGGTCCATGTTGGTAGTGAGGGTGATAACCTGCCCTGCTACAATACAGAGAGTGAGGAGGGTACAGCATTCAAGATATACAGCATCAAGGCGGGATTTACGATTCGACACATTTGAGTAATAGCCTACTGTCATTTATAATCTGGAGAATGTTACCTTTCATTTTAGATCAAGCGGTATGAAATAATACACAAGGTGCCAGTGTAATGAGATGATCACAAAAGCTCTGACAAAGGTTCAGGGGACAGGAAGGGGATTGGGGGATCAGGTAGCTCCCGAGTGGCCCAGTGGTCTAAGACACTGCATCTCAGTGCTAGAGGCGTCACTACAGACCCTGGTTTGATTCCAGGCTGTATCACTTTGTTCACCATGGTGTTGTCGAATATTGTTCCCAAGTCCGTTGGTGCGTGTGAGTACCTGTGCTGTGTGTTTTGGGCTTTCGTGCCCTTGTGGATTGCGCAGATCATTACGGGTCTCGTCCCGTGTGATACTCATCGCGCGCTAGTGTTATGTATTCTAGGTACTCCTCGCTATTTTGTTTGGGTTTCAACCCTGTTTATGTTACGTGTTGGTTTGGTCTTTGTCCCCGTGGCTCTACACACGGCACGCCGTAATTTGGGTAAAATAAAAAACCTTGTTATGCATTCCTGCGCATGTCTCCCGAATCATTTATACCAGTGTGATAGGTTTGCTCGGGGTAGGCCATCATTGTAAATAAGAATTTGTTCTTAACTGAATTGCCTAGTTAAGTAAATGTTAAATAAAAAAAATAAAAAATAAAAGCTGCCTATTCAGCAGCATGATGGTCTTTATTTTCTAAGACGGTAAAGTAGGACAGTGTCACACCCTAACCTGAGAGAGTTTTTTATTCTTTATTTTGGTTAGGTCGGTGTGTGACTAGGGTGGATAATCTAGTGTGCGTATTTGTATGTTGGCCTGGTATATGGTTCCCAATCAGAGGCAGCTGTTTATCGTTGTCTCTGATTGGGGATCATATTTAGGCAGCCATTTCCTCACTGTGTTTTGTGGGATCTTGTTGATGTGTAGTTACCTGTGAGCACTCCATAGCTTCACGTGTCATTTGCTCTTTATTGTTTTTTTGTGCGTTTCACGAATGAAAAGATGTGGAACCCATATCACGCTGCGCCTTGGTCCGAGTATGCTTACAACGACGATCGTGACAGACAGACGCTAAAGGAAACATGACATCACAGGGTGACACTGGATGCAACCCTCCTCCCCGCACTTCTCCCCATTCTCTCTCCCCCAAAGGATGAATGAACTGCTTCACCTCAGATAGAAGCCCAGCATGTGAACCATTTCTGACTCAGATTCTGAGTTATAGTGCGAGGGTTCATTCACCCGACTGATGAATGAAAAACATGTTACATCATCAGCCCAACCACATATGCTTTGCTGCTTTGAATTGAGTAGCTGTTAAAAATCCTGTTTATAACGTTGCATATAACACTCAGTGCTTGAATTTGCAAAATTCACGCAGGGCAGGTACCTCTACATATCTACTGCTCTAGTCTAGTTTATTAGGATCCCCATTTGCTACTCTTCCTGGGGTCATCGCTCTAGTACCACAACCAGAATAATTGCTCTAAAATATCAATACCAGTATTGTAAAAATGTCACCATGGTGAAGGAAAATGTAATTATTGAATGCTGTCCAAGTAGACATGCATCACATGCTCTTTTGACACGTTAACGACCGACTAACCGACTGACTTTAGAGGAGGGATCCTCTGCATGTGGGTAGTGACAACGAAGTAGAATGCCAGCATACCACTACTGACAACCACTCGTCATTTCCCCAGAAAATGTAACTAACTGATGGCCGGGGAATCCCTTGCCGCTGATGCCCAGTGGAGTGGCAGCTAAATCACAAATCAGTCAGACACACCCTGATACCCACTGCTGCAGCACAGCCAGGACTGGAGCTGGTGTTGGGGGCTGGGTCGGGCTGCATGGGGCTGGAGATAGGGATGGGGCTGCATCTGCAGGGGAGTCAGGCCGGGCTGGAGCTGGTGTTGGGGGCTGGGTCGGGCTGCATGGGGCTGGAGATAGGGATGGGGCTGCATCTGCAGGGGAGTCAGCCAGGACTGGAGCTGGTGTTGGGGGCTGGGTCGGGCTGCATGGGGCTGGAGATAGGGATGGGGCTGCATCTGCAGGGGAGTCAGCCAGGACTGGAGCTGGTGTTGGGGGCTGGGTCGGGCTGCATGGGGCTGGAGATAGGGATGGGGCTGCATCTGCAGGGGAGTCAGCCAGGACTGGAGCTGGTGTTGGGGGCTGGGTCGGGCTGCATGGGGCTGGAGATAGGGATGGGGCTGCATCTGCAGGGGAGTCAGGCCGGGCTGGGGATGGGACCGGGGATAAGGATGGGGGTGGACTTCCTCCATCTCTGACTCAGCATCTTTTAGAGGGAGGAGCCAAAGCCCTTCTCCTCTCTGACATTATCACCACCTGGCCCTGAAGCAGCCTGCTTTCCTGAAGAGTATAATTCATGACTAATACTACTGCCAGCTTCTGTAATTAAATCTGTGTCTGTGTTATTACAGTGTACTAAAGTAACCCCTCAACATTATAGTGCACTGTTCAAGGTAATTATACCATGCCTTCTATATGGACTAGTAGTCTGTGACAGAGCATTATCTCAGAGGTGGATATAGACAATTTATTTAGGATTTTCTACTTAACGTGGATCGCCTACTATACTCTCTTCTTCTATTCTATTGATGTAATACAGTTTTCCCTGATGCCTATTCTGAGTTTGTAGAGACTGAATATGCTATTGGGTAGATGGTAGGCTACAATAATTGGCATTCATGTTTTTTGGGGTCAGAATGAGGATGAGAGATAGGCTAGACAACCTCAGTGGATAGATCCCAGGGACACCATACTGGCCTGGCCATATCATATAATTGGATTAAGCCTCCATATCATATACTTCCTCAGCTATTGTATATACAGTGAGTAGGCGATATCATCAATTACAGAATTCCTGCATTTCTGAATTGTGGGCTACAGATAAATGGGCTGAGTCTGATTCTAAAATGGTGCAATATGGGTACTGCACCTTGGCACACTGCGACACGCCTAGTGCAAGAAACTGCTATGCCTTCCTTTCAAGGGGGTCGAGGAGGACCGAGTATAAAGCAGTGGATGCTATAATGTGTCTTTGAGATTGAATTCAGAACCCTGGCCATTCTAACACGTTCTAGTCTGCACATTGAATCCACTGCAATATGACAACCACAGAACGTTCTGGAAGGATTTCTGCTGCCACCCACGTTTCAGGTTCCCAGGATCATATTTTATGGGGATATTGTTTATTGCCCAAATCGATATCGGCTACGACACTAACGTTTGCGTTAGGCCTATTCTACACAGGTGGGTAGATTTTATGACATTGTGTGTGTGCGTAAATTGATTTCCTCACAATGATAGATGTGACTAATAATGCATCTTCGCGGGAGATTGTCATGTTTAGGGAACATCATCACAATCAGGGAATGGGACATGCCTATCTCCAACCCTGCTGTCACTCTCATTGCAGTAGCCTACAGTAAACCTAGAGTCGGCTACCAGTAAATTGCTTTCCCTCTGGTGTCTAGCCAAATGTTCATCATTTTATGCGAAGATTCCACTGCCCCTCCCTGCCAATTGTATCTGTCCTTTCAATTTAATTCAGTTAGATCAACAATTAAACAAACAGGTTTCATCTACAGAGCAAGGTGCTTTTGTCGGTTATTGCCTCCTATCATTACTGCCATGCTGTCTAGCTGATTAAAAAGCAACCTTGCAAAAGGCACCGCCCTAAAATCACACAGTCCGCATTCGTTCGCTGTTTTCATCATCTGACAGCGGTATTCCACATTGACAACCCATTTCTACTCGGCTATGAGGTAATAACTGACCATACATAGCTCAATGTTTCAATAAACATGAGCTTTCATAAAGATAATGAACGGTGAGCAAATAATCGCTGGATTTAAAAATGAAACAGATGTCGAAAGGTATGGTGAAAGCCTACATGGGCCTTGCCAGTAAAGTTCCAGAAAATGTCACTGGCATGATATATTGGCTTTCCCCTGTCTTATTCCAGTTAAAGGTTTTGACATAATAATGATCTTTCATGGCATGTTTAATACACCAAATACGGAACACTACAATAATCAGGGAACGATAATTGCCATAGGATACACCACAGTTATTCTTTATGTAAGCCTAGCTACATCAAACAAAACATAAAAAAATGAAAGTGTAAGTATTAGAAATTGGAGGTTATTTATGATTCCTTATAGATACTCAGAAACATGATTCCAAAGCAGAACTTACCGATTTCATGGCTGCTGCCATATCATCATATCTTTCAGCCTGTTCGGCCAGCCTGGCTTTCTGCACCAGTTGCTCGCGATCAACCATTTTAGCTGTCGTTAATACAATGTTATTCTAGAATTGGTAAAGTTTCAATGGTAATATGTCACTCTCAGCAATGCAGTGAACGTTACCAGAGGTCCTCTTGCTGCAGCTGCCGTCTGCTGTCTGCGCGTGCAGACGGGACACCCCCTCCCCCTCCTTACCACTTTCCCTGGATTGCGTCACCACCTGAAAAGGCGTGTCTATGAGAAGTGATGTAACAATCCTTATTGGGAGAACAGTCCGTGCCTGATACCGGTAACAAATAGGATTTTACCGTTAGACTCAGCCGCTATTTACTCTGCGCAGGGTGCTGTGGGAAATGTAGTGGTTTAGGCTAGCATCTTTCATTCTAAACCGCCAAACACACTATAATTGAACAATGGTATGCATATAATCAATGAATGTGTTTCTGTCTGTAAAGAGAGAGGGTTATTCTTATACAAATTCTACCACAGAAGGTCTAGTATAGCCTCCAATAGGGCATTTATGGTGGAACATGTAGAGCCTAGGCTACCTTCCCTATTTGAGTCACTTTGCAAAGTAAATGCTATAAAATAGAATAGAATATTGCAGTCATTTATTAGCCTCTATGTTAAGCAGCAGAGTGCAGGCCTGTAGGCTACTGAACACATCCACCAATAGCCTGTGTTCAGAGAGCTGTCCATGCAGCTTGACCATGTCAGTCAACCATCCTGGCCATAGCCTGGCCACAGTGAGCAGCTGTTTGGATGAGTGATGCTCTTGGCTCTGGTAATAGCACCAAATGGCTGCTGGGTGGGTCGCCTGGTAATCCAAGCAAGGCCTGTTCCTCCCTATAGCAGTTTAGCTCTCAGAGAGTGACTGGTGGGTGGTGGCAAAGAGTGAGTCCGGTCCTACATACAGACAGACCCTTGCCTCGGCACCTATTGCCTAAAAGCTTGAACCTCAACACTATAGCTAGGACTCTGTGTCAATTCAAGTTTGTATTGTCACGTACACAAGTACAGTGAAATGCCTTCCTTGCTTGCTCTTTCCCAGCAATGCAGCAATCAATATCAGTAGTACTATACAAAACAAATAAAAAACGTATGTAGAACAAAATGGAGAAATAGAAATAAGAACATGAGAACGTAAGTCAGCTATATAGAGGGTCAGTTGCAGGGTCAATGCCAATACCATATTAACAATGTGCAGGGATTCGACTGGAGTGGTAGGATTAGATACTGTAGGTACTGTATAGGCGTAAATTGATATACGATAAACAGAGTAGCAGCAGCGTATATGGTGATTGTATGTGAGTGTATGTGCATTTGTGTAGAGTCAGTATGAATGTGTGTGCATGTTATATGTGTGTGTGAGCAAATTAACTGTGTGTGTGTATGTGTGTAGAGTGTGCATAGAGTGAGTGTGTGTGTGTGCATATTTTTATAAAATAGAAGGGTCAATGAAGACAATCCATGTAGCCAATATTTTGGCTTTGGGATAGAAGCTGTTAAGGAGCCTGTTGGTGTCAGACTTGCTCTGGTACTGCTTGCCGTGTGGACACAGATGACTGGAGTCTTTCACAATTTCCAGGCCTTACTTTCACACCTCCAGATATAGAGGTTCTGGATAGCAGGGAGCACTTGGCCCTAGTGATGTACTGGGCTGTCAGCATCACCCTCTGTAGCGCCATACAATCGAGGGCGGTGCAGTTGCCATGCCAAGGAAATGATCCTGCCAGTCAAGATGCTGTCAATGGTGCAGATGTATAACTTTTGAGGATTTGAGTGCCCATGCCAAATCTTTTCAACATCCTGAGGGTAAAGAGTCGCTATCACACCTCCTTCACGACTGTTTGCATTTGTGAGGACCATTTTAAGTCCTTAGTGATTTTGACACAGAGGAACATGAAGTTCGCGAGCTGCTTCACTGCAGCCCCACTTTCGATGTGGAATTCATGATCAGCTCTTTGGTCTTACTGACGTTGAGGGAGAGATTATTGTCCTGGCACCACACTGCCACATCACTGTCCTCCTTCCTGTATACCGCCGTCATGTCGTCAGCAAACTTGATGATGGTGTTGGAGTTGTATGTGGCCACGCAGTGGTGGGTGAACAGGGAGTACAGGAGGGGACTAAGCACACACTTCTGTGGGGCCCCCTTGTTAAGGGTCAGCATGGCAGAGGTGATGTTGCCTACCCTCACCACCTGGGGTTGACCCGTCAGGAAGTCCAGAATCCAGTTGCAGAGGGAGGTGTTCAGTCCCAGGGTCCCAAGCTTGGTGACAAGTTTAGAGGGGACAATGGTGTTGAACGCTGAGCTGTAGTCCATTAACAGCATTCTCACATAGGTATTCCTCTTATCTAGGTGGGTAAGGGCAGTGTGGGAATAAAGAACACTATGTGTCACTCTGAAGCTGCTTCAGGATTGTCAGTGCATTAAAATTTGTACAAATAAAATGTTCTGATTTGCAGAAGGTTGAGGATGCCCCTCCCACATCCTCAACCTTCTGCAAATCAGAACATTTTATTTGTACAAATTTTAATGCATCCTTGTATGCTTGCTTGTGGGTAGAGTAGCAGGACTTTATTGGCCCTAGTGACGGAGGAGACGTGTTGATAGAAGTTGGGCATTACATGTCTAAATGACACAAAATTAAACTCACCGGCAACAAGGAAACCTGCCTCTTGGTGCATGTCTTCCTTCTTGTTTATAGCCTCAAACTGTTCGTTAAGTGCCAGCTTATTATTTTTCTGAAAAATAGGTGGAAAATATGCAGCAATCAAGATAACAGCTGAAAACTCTTTTGGGAGATAGAAGGGTCGACATTTGACCCTCAGGTACTCCAACACGGGTGAACAATGGGTCGAGACTTCCACTGCGCTTGAGTCAGCATACAATTTTCTGTTGATGAAGAGGCAAACCCTTCCCCCTCTCTATTTCCCATCCAATGTCCTGTCTACTCTGTGAATGAAGAATCCATCGAGTTGCCCAAAAGTCATGTTTCAGAAAAGCTGAGAATACTGCAGTTAAGAGTGTCCTGTTGATCGCAAATCCACGATCGGAGGTCATTCTTATTATTATCAAGAGACAGTACATTAGCCAATAGAATGGAGGGAAAAGGTGGCCGTTTTTCCTTTCGCCTTAATATCGCCAGGGCTCCCCTCTCCTGCCTCTTTTTCGCTGGTGTTTCCTCTTGGATAGCCCCAACATTGCTTCAGAATTACAAAAGAGGCCAGGGCAGATGATTCAAATTCAAAGTTGAAGCCAGAATTGAGGTAACTGCCAATCTGATAGAGTGATAGCGAATACATTTTGCGAAACAACAAAAAACGTCAAAAGAATCACATAGCAAAGTTGGGTCGCACTCGCAAGACAGTTCGGCGCCATTTTAGGAGACATGGCAAAATGTCGTTATAATGAGGATGATTATTATAATATTTTATTTGTACACATTTTTGCATCAGAGTGACACATAGCATGCTTTATTCTCAGTTATATATATCATAAAGACCACCTCACAGTAACATCTCTTCACTTTAACATAGCAGTCAGTGGTTTAGCTGTATAAACACCACTATTCTGCTCACAGGTTCACAAATGAGGGGGGAGGAAGATCTACAGGATCCTCTTATCTTTACTGATCTTTTTTTTAAACTGTTTTAATGAAACTTAAATTAAAAGTTAAATTAAAATTGAATTAAAAAATGTATTAAATTAGATTTTTTTTCTACCTATGTACACAACCAACTCCACGTTTCCAAAATGAATTAAACTGTTTAAAAAAATATCTGTATAAAAATAAAAATACAAAAAAAATATGCGTATGTCTTCAACTCTTCGGCAACATACAGTGCCTTCAAAAAGTGTTGCGACCCCTTGACTTCTTCCACATTTTGTTAAATTACAGCCTTATTCTAAAATTGACTAAATGTTTTGTTTTTTTCTCATCAATCTAAACACAATACCCCATAATGACGAAGAAAAAACACGTTTTTAGAATTTTTTGCAAATTTATTACATATAAAAAACGTCAATAAAGTTTGCAGACCCTTTGTTCAGTACTTTGTTGGAGCTTTTCGGCAGCGATTACAGCATCAAATCTTCTTGGCACACCCGTATTTGGGGAGTTTCTCCCATTCTTCTCTGCAGGTCCTCTCTGTCAGGTTGGATGGGGAGTGTTGCTGCACAGCAATTTTCAGGTCTCTCCAGAGAAGTTTGATCAGGTTCAAGTCCGGGCTCTTGCTGGGTCACTCAAGGATATTCAGAGACTTTTCCCGAAGCCACTCCTACGTTGTTTTGTCTGTGTGTTTATGGTCATTATCCTGTTGGAAAGTGAACTTCGCCCCAGTCTGAGGCCCTGAATACTCTGGAGAAAGTTTTCATCAAGGATCTCTCTGTACTTTACCCCATTCACCCAGATGTGACGCTTGGCATTCAGACCAAAGAGTTCGATCTTGGTTTGTCATCATGTTTTTCATGGTCTGGGAGTTTTAAGGTGTCTTTTGGCAAACTCCAAGTGGGCTGTCATGTGCCTTTTTCTGAGGAGTTGCCAATCGACCATAAAGGCCTGTTTGGTGGAGTGCTGCAGAGATGGTTGTCCTTCTGGAAGTTTCTCCCATCTCCACAGAGGAACTCTAGAGCCCTGTCAGAGTGACCATCATGTTCTTGGTTACCTCCCTGACCAAGGCCCTTGTCCCCCGATTGCTCAGTTTGGCCGGTTGGCCAGCTCTAGGAAGAGTCTTGGTGGTTCCAAACTTCTTACATTTAAGAATGATGGAGGCCACTGTGTTCTTTGGGGACATTCAACGCTGCAGAAATGTTTTGGTACCCTTCCCCAGATCTGTGGCTCTACACTATCCTGTCTCGGAGCTCTACGGACTATTCCTTCAACCTCATGTCTTGGTTTTTTCTCTGACATGCACTGTCAACTGTGAGATATATACAGATCTGTGCCTGTCTATAGAGTCTCATTGCAAAGGGTCTATATACTTACGTAAATAAGGTATTTCTGTCTTAGTTATTTAATACATTTGCTAAGATTTCAAAAAACTGTTTTCGCTTATGGGGTGTGTAGATTGCTGAGGATTATATTTTTTTGAAATCCATTTTAGAATAATGCTGTAACGTAACAAAATGTGGAAAAGGTCAAGGGGTATGACAATATCCATTGTTTTTTGTCAAAATCGTTCAAGCTCAGCAAAATTTGGTTTTGAGTCATTGATGGACAGCAATATTCTAACCTTGTCTCTAATTTTCAAGCAGTACTGACACTGGACCATTCAGGAACACTCAACATGGTAAAGAAATGAACTTTTTTGCCTACCAGTAAATAAAAACGACATGCTTGGGTCAAATCCAATAGAACACAACACAGAATGAACCCCTCTGTATTTTCAAGTAATGTGGTGGCAGCATCATGTTATGGGTATGCTAGTCACTGGCAGGGACTGAGGAGTTTGTTAGGATCAAACAAAATGTGAAATCTGAAAGGAGCAAAGCTCAGGTAAAAAGTTGGAGGAAAACTTGTCTCAGTCTTCTGAATTCCTAACCCTGGAATGTTTAAAGTCAAAGGCAAACCAGAATGGCATTCTAACAGGTGTTGAGTGTTCCTGAGTGGTCCAGCCTCAGTCATGACTTAAATGTGCTTTAAATTCAGAGACAAGGTTTGACTATTACTGTAGCTGTCCATCAACGACTCCAAAGCAAATTTACTGAGCTTGAGCAATTTGGACTTTTTCAATGGGTTAATGTTGCCCTAAGAGTTTTGCAAAGTTGGTAGAATCTTATCCAAAATTGTTCACAGCTGTAATGGCTGCTAAAGGTGGTTCCACCAAGTGTTAACTCTGGGGTGTGTATACATACTGTATGTAATCAAGACAACCTCGTTTAATCCTTAAAAAACGAATTTTGAAAATGTTCTGTATTTTTTCTTTAACTTTGAAAATGTGGAGTAGGTTGTCTAGGAAAAAATCCAATGAATTCCCTTTTGAGATGAAACTTTAAGGCAGCAAATGGGAAGACTGTACAAGGGGTATGTAGACTTTCACTAGCGACTGTACATAACATTTCGCACCAATTTCGCACCATGCCATACAGACTCTGGAATAGCTTGGTGAGCCTAACACCTCAATTCATTCAGATTCATTTCCTGACCCCATATAGTTGAGGCATTTCGTTAAACCTGAGAATCGTTGTGCCACTCATGGCAAGAAGCTAACTATCGTTTCTGATGAAGGCTAACCTATTCTTGTGCCCTCCCTCTCAACCCCATTTATCGTGTTATTAAAGTAACATTTCCCAATCATTCATTCCCCATTTTGACTTTTTCAGATTCAGATTTAATCATTGCAGTGACAGATTTGAGCAATCTGACTACTGCCATATTGTAATAATTCCACAATCAGTGTACATGTCACTGACTGTATATACTGTACGCACACATTCACAAACAGTACAGTAGATCTGACTCACCTGCCAGACACACAAATATTAACTCACAGACACAGATGCACATCCTTACATACAGAAATGAAATGTTCACCTTGTAGTGCGAAATGTCTGATACAAAATACGAATGAAGAGGCACAAGCAGATAATTAAGGATGTAGCAAAGGCTTAGATCATATGCCATACTCCACCTGAAATAGCACTGTCTGACAGAGAGAGAGAGAGAGAGAGAGAGAGAGAGAGAGAGAGAGAGAGAGAGAGAGAGAGAGAGAGAGAGACAGAGAGACAGAGAGACAGAGAGACAGAGAGAGAGAGAGAGAGAGAGAGAGACAGACAGACAGAGAGACAGACAGACAGAGAGAGAGAGAGAGAGAGAGAGAGAGAGAGAGAGAGAGAGAGAGAGAGAGAGAGAGAGAGAGAGAGAGAGAGAGAGAGAGAGAGAGAGAGAGAGAGAGAGAGAGAGAGACAGAGACAGAGACAGAGACAGAGACAGAGACAGAGACAGAGACAGAGGCAGAGGCAGAGACAGTGGAGACAAGCTAGCCTTTTCCAAAACCAGACATCAAAATACACAAGTCAGACAGAAAATAATGGGTCATAAGAGAGTTTCATAAGAGAGGACAAAATAGAACACAAGCTAGCTAGGGTGATTATTTACACAATAAAGGTGTCAAATATAACAGATATTTCAGAAAAATAACCAAAATACTGGGGCTTTGGAAGTCATCATGATCAGATTTCAGATATACATCCACCTCTGCTCAGGAATAATACATTAAAAAGCTTATCAAATTAGGAAACATGTGCCAAGAGCACTACAGTACTACATGTACTGTCCATCTTTCTGCCTATGTTCAAACAAATAGATTTGGCCATAGAAATACATAGCCTTTTCTATAGATAGTCTATAGTCTCTATAGAGTCTATTTCTATAAGTTTGGCTTTGGTATTGTGGGCCTGTATTGCTGCTGTTGTTGTTGTTGTTGTTGTTGAGCACCATGCCCTGGTACAGTACACTATGGCTGTGTGTGCGGCTAGTGAGAAGAGGGTTAGTGAGAGGACCTCTATTTTAGTATCTTGACAACACAAAAAGAGCCAGAGAGACAGAGAGTCAGTTTAAAACGTTGGTTTCCACTGTTTATCAAATATTTAAAAAATGTGTACAGCGTTATTTTATATCATATATATTTATATATATTTATAAAGTGCTTAATAGGAATAGATTATTATAATATTTAATCATATATCATCATATGTTAGTTTCTTTGCTTGTTTGTTTGTTGTTGTTGTAGTCTTCCTTATGTTTGGCATTGGGATGAGCTGTTATTTACATAATGTTTACAAGTCCCGGGTTGTGCTACCCATGGCGCCCGTCCTATTAGTTGGCAGTGGAGTTGGGAGGAGTTTGGCGGATCCATGGCGGCGAATCACTGCTGGAATCACGACAGTGAGCAGGTGACGCCGGCGTCTTCAGAGTGGTCACAGTTGTGCACTTCCCAGGATATGTGGGAGCACTGCTGGAGCGAGGCCTCAGAGCCGCTGCACTTCAGATTGTCCAGGAGGATGGTGCCGCTGCCGGGCCCAAAGAAGGCCTCCACACGGGCCGTAGCAGCCTCCCCACAGCCCAGCTGGCGACACACCACCTGGGCATCAGGCATGTCCCAGGCATCGTCGCACACCGTACCCCATTCCGCCCCTGAGAACATCTCCACCCGGCCCTCGCAGCGGTGCTGCCCGCCCACCAACCTCGCCAAGCCTAGAGGGAGAGACAGGGTAGAAACTGTCACATATACTGGAGCAAATAAACATTAAACACTAGAGACACATATCACATACACGATCATAAGACATGATTGAAGTATGATGCATTACATAAGACTGCCTCTGACAAGTGATACTGGGAAGGTGTGTTGATCCTTGGATACCGTGAAACCCAGAACATGTAGCTAAACCTCAACAGGTACAAGACTCACCTTCACTTGGTGGTCTAGTGGTGGGCGTTCTCTCTGTCATCCCAAAGTCATTTCCAGGTCCCACAAGCTGAAAGGCTGGAGAAGAAGAAGGAGGGGAAGACAGTATGAGACTTTGTGGTCCTTCTGTAGCTCAGTTGGTAGAGCATGGCGCTTGTAACGCCAGGGTAGTGGGTTCGATTCCCGGGACCACCTATACGTAGAATGTATGCACACATGACTGTAAGTCGCTTTGGATAAAAGCGTCTGCTAAATGGTATATATTATTATACTTTAATCTGCTGTGTATGTTTCCCAAGGGAGTGGTCATCTACTTGAGAACAACTGTTGATACAGTCCTATCAGAACAGGCTGGAGCACTCAAAACATTGTAGTGAGTTAATCAAGTGATCAGTTAATCAGATATATCAGAAGAATACTGCTCCAGAAGTGAACTTAGTGATTCCCTTATCATCTCACTCAGAATTCAAAGGTTCACTTGTTCACCTAGTCTGCTCTACTAACCATGATTTGATGTAGACCTGAGTAACAGGAATGAAGTCTTTGTCTCTTTCATTCTTTCTTTCTCTACTGTTTGTCTTATTTGTCCTTAAAGAATGGAGGTTTAGCCTGCAGGCTGCCAGTGAAGCTAATGACCCCTGACTTCTCCACTCTATATTTCATGCCACCCAGCTACTCAACCCTGCACGTTAGAGGCTGCTGCCCTATACAGTATACATAGACATGCAATCACTGGCCACTTTAATAATGGAACACTAGTCACTTTAATTATGTTTACATACTGCTTTACTCATCTCATATGTATATACTGTTTTCTATTTGACTGTATTTAGCCAATGCCACTCCGACGTTGCTCGTCCTAATATTTGTATATATTTCTTAATTCCATTCTTTTACTTTTAGAGTTGTGTGTATTGTTGTGAATTGTTAGATACTACTGCACTGTGGGAGCTAGGAACGCGAGCATTTCGCCTCATAACATCTGCTAACATCTGCTAAATATGTGTGTGATCAATACATTTGATTTGATTTGATGCCCTTTGGACCATCTGGGCGGGCGCTTGCTCCTCAGAGACCAACACTCACACAGTTAAATGCACCAGCTCAGCAGGGAAGAGGAGAGATGGATGACTGTGGGGATGGTGACTATGGGGTGACTGTGTGAGTAACTGTGAGCGAAAGCGACAGAGGAGTTTTGTGTGTGTTCATTTGAGTGCGTGTGTGTGAGTGCGTGTGTGTATTTGTGTGTGTGTGTGTGTATTTACATGACTATGTGCCTAGTTGTCTCAGTCTTAACAAGCCACCACTGCAGCAGTACTGCCTGCAGCAGATCAACATATACATTTCTGATTCGCATCGGACAACAGTTATATTGCCACAGTTCCAGTCGGTCTTACGTGTACAGATGACTCCAGCGTCTTCATGATGTCCACAGTTGTGCTGTCCCCAGCCCAGGTGGAAACAATCCGACAGCTCCCCTTCACTGCCCCTACAGTCCACATTGTCCAGCAAGATGGGGCCCGAGCCGTAGCCGAAGTAGGCCAGGGCCTTGGCAGAGATGGCAGGGCCACAGCCCAGATGCCTACACACCACCTGGGCATTGGGCAGATCCCAGTCATCGTCACACACCGTGCCCCACTGGTTGTTGTGGAACACCTCCACACGGCCCTGGCAGCTGCTGTTACCATTCACCACGCGAATGGTGGGCCGCTCTGGAGGAGGAGAAGGAGAGACAGAGGGGTATGAGGAGATGAGGAGAACATTCTTCATGGAGAGGTTCATCGAAAATGGTGGCACTGTGCCTCCCTGTTGCACAATTTAATATTTGTGAATAATCAGCCAATATTACAATAACTGAAATATGAGTTCAGAGTGCATTAGTGGGAGTTTACAATTATCACATGGGGGTGCAACATCATTACCTCTTGTTGTCATAGCAACCGTTGTCACAGCCGTAGTTGCTTCGGTGACTAATTCTGTTTGGTCGGTTACTAGAATAATAGGAGAAATGCATTAGAATCAGAATGATGAGTCAGTTTACACATATGCAAGCTGATGCCTACAGTACACAGCAGAGGGTTTTCCATCGACTGAGATGAGAGACTGGGAGGAGAGTGGGTGGGGTGACATGATTTACTTGCTCCACTACCACCATTGATTGAGTGGCGCTGCTGAGTCACAGATTTTAGACAGAGAAACCTACAGAGGAAACAGCACCGTCTGTTGCTCATAGGATAGAGGTGCAGCAGTGTGGCCTGATGATATGGGTCTGATGAGGGGCTACACTGCAGCTGTTATTGCTATTGTAGTACTGCAGTACATGAAAACGGAAATGACTTCAACAATTACCTGCAGTGCTGGCAGTCTGAAAGAATCCCCTTCCCATGCCCATGGTTTCAGTGTTCATAGGAGGAACGGTAGTGGATCCTGAGCCTGCACAGATAAAACAGACATGAATCGCAGATATTAAAAATAGTGTAAAAGCAATTAGCAACATGAATTTAAGAAAGAGAGCGAGAGTGACAGTGAGAGAGAGAGAGAAAAAGAGACAGAGAGAATAATAAAAAGCTTCTCACCTGAACAGATAACTCCAGCGTCCTCATGATGTCCACAGTTGTGTATCCCCCAGCCCAGGCTGTAGCACTTACTCAGCTGGTTCTCGTAGCCATTACAGTTGACGTTGTCCAGTAGAATCAGGCCTGTCCCGTAGCCAAAATAGGCGTTGGTGGTGGAGGAAACGGCATGGCCACAGTATATCTGCTGGCACACCACCCCTGCGTCTCTCATACCCCAGTCGTCATCACACACCGTCCCCCAGCTGCCACGGTAGTAGACCTCCACCCGTCCCTGGCAGTAGTCCACACCACCAACTAACCGGATTGTACCATCTCCTAAAATATAGGGGAGGGATTCATCACCATTCCATACATCTTCTCAGTCTAAGCCTGGCTTCATTCTGACATACAGTACACAATGGCATAAGATCCTTCAAACTGAATATCTCTCTGTTTCACTATTTAGCTTGGATTCCAGGCTAGATTTATTGAGATCTTGTGTGCAGATGTTGTCTTTATACAACACGTTGAATAAGCACTCTCTTATGAGCATGTGTTCATTCTTTTTCAGTTCATTTTCTGTCCCTCTGTGACAGTGTTTGTAGACGGGTTAGCTGACAACATCACGAAAATTGAAAAGTTGAAACAATACCAAAGTGTCCTCCCTGCCACTGTTTTGGTAAAAGGCTAAGGGCTGGGGCTGGAGAAGTATAACCACTCTCAAATCCATAGATAGCAAAATGATAGTTTAAAGCCCTGTGCAGGCAAAAACAGGATTTTCCTATGTTTTATATATTTAAACACTACGAGGTTGGAATAACACTGAAATTGTGAAAATGATGATAATGCCCTTCACACGCAAGCACTGTTTGAAAAGACTGCCTGAAATTTCACACCTGTTTTGCTGCGATGGAGTTTTGGCCTGACTGGTAACATCACCAGGCGGTAAATTAGTTAATAGACCAATGAGAAAGACAAATAGAGTTTCAAACCTCTGTGCCAATAACAGCTAGTTTTCAGTTTTACCCTCCCCGCTCAGACGACTCTCAGACAGTCCTAGATAAATTCTTGATTGAGAAATTGCTCTTTGCTAAGAAGCTAATTAAAAATTATTTTTTTTACCATTTTAATTGAAAACATTAAGAGTAAAGGTACTTAAATGTGACCCAGAAATGATTTGATATTGAGATAAAAACAGCTGCATTGGACCTTTCAACATGTTTTGAGGCTATACGGTGTTTGTTTCCATTTTGAAGTTATATTCTTCAAGAATAAAAATGGATGTAGCAACTGCAGATTGGCCCTTTATTAAACATATTAAGTGAATAAAATAAACCCTTCTTGAATCAATTTTGTTTATTTATTTTGTGTGTGTGTTTGACTGAAATTAGAGAGAAATAAATGAAATGATCACTTACTTAACCCTGAGTTTCTCCTAGAGGGAGTGGTGGGCTCGCCCATGCCCCGTGACTCCAGCACTGATGTATCTGAGGAGAGACGAGGGAAAAAAAGTAGTGAAAAATTATGTTTTTATTAGTGAAAATAGGTTATTGTATCAGTCACCAGGGATATGTCCCTCTTAGAGATCCTTATAAATTGTAAAGACCCTACCTATAGAAAAGGAATTAGAACAGTTATAGACTAGATTTTTATATATCTCTCTATGGGCCCTACCTTTGCATGTGACAGACACGTCCTCATAGTGGTAACAGTTGTGGATGCCCCAGCCCAGACTTCCACACTGTCCCAGGTCTGTCTCCCCTCCTTTGCAGTCTACATTGTCCAGCAGGACGGGCCCTGAGCCCTGGCCATACTCTGAGATGCTGCCCACCGCCATGGCCAGACCACAGTCCAACTGCCGACACACCACGTTGGCATCTACCATGTCCCAGTCGTCATCACACACTGTACCCCATGTCCCGTTGTGCCAAACCTCCACACGCCCCTCACACCTGTTACGCCCGTTCACCAGACGCACTGGAGAGGAGAGGGAAGAGAGATCCAAAGATACACGGGCAGCGAGATACAAAATAATATTACCAGACGCACTGAAGAGGGGGAGAGCAAAATACAACATGGTCAGAGGATTCACTGAGGAATCAGCAATCAGGGCAGCTGACCTCCCTGCTCTCTCCCACTCCGATGCTGATGTCATGAATGTTACTGTAAGTGTGTGACGTTGTCATATTATCCTGTCAGGAGGCTGGTTTCTAGATCTCATTTAAGTTCATTCAAACCTTGTCCTTTTACTCACTTTGACTACACGCTAGCCACTCTTTTTGTATTCTACATGTGCCACACAACATAGAACAAAAGTCTGTGCAAGCACATAAAAAGCCTACTGTCTGTGGGACAGTGTACTGTGTGTTACTGTCTGGAAATATCACTATCATATAATGATAGTTAATAGTGACAAGAATCCGTTTAGAATAGCTTGTGTAATCCCTTCCACCTTCCAATTTAAGGAACAAAATAAGACTAAACAAGCCACGAGAGAGAGAGGGAGAGATGGAGAGAGAGAGATAGAGTGAGGGATCGAAGGAGATGGCGAGAGAGAGAGAGAGAGAGAGAGAGAGAGAGAGAGAGAGAGAGAGAGAGAGAGAGAGAGAGAGAGAGAGAGAGAAGGAGAGTGAGAGAGTGAGAGTGAGAGAGAGAGAGAGAGAGAGAGAGAGAGAGAGAGAGAAGGAGAGTGAGAGAGATAGGGAGAGAGAGTGAGAGAGAGACAGAAAGAGACAGAGAGAGGGGAGATGAAGCACACACTGTAGCAGAATAAGTCATTCCGGGGGATTAGGTAAATTGAGAGCAAAGGGAAGTGACCTTGTTGTAGTGTCCCTGGGGCACTGATCTATCTCTCGCTCTCTCCTTTTCCTTCCTTTTCCCTCCCTCCTTCCCAAGTTACGTTTGATAGTCTTTTATTCATAAGTTGGATGTAGACATGTATTTGTTGAACATGGGTACTTCAGACAGACAGAAGGTGTGGTGGATGTGGTGAGAGTTGGCGGGAGCCCAGCAGCGCATTGCCAACCTTGAGAATGCGTTGTCTTCATGGCAGTCATCGTCGTCGTGCTATTGGCTGGAAAAGAGGGAGGAAGGAGAGAGAGAAAGAGGGAGAGACTTTGGTCAAATGATTTGTTGAAAGGAGGTTCTTGGCCCTTCATAGTTACTGTATTCTGTATCTACTATATCTATTTTCCTGTAATTCGAGATGCAGCTTGAAAACGCAGCAGGAAGCCTATTTAAACCATGTAGCTAAACCAGCTAAGAAGTCTAACATAGAAATATGTATTGAAGGTTGACACGTTCCAGTTTGTGAACTTTGGGGGGTTTCGTTTTGAGAATGGAAACATAAAAGTTACCAAAATAATACCCACTGTCTCTTTTATTTTTAATAAGGTTTTATTTTGTTACAATCACTGTAGAGTTGGATGTGGAACTGGGCACTCCAGTCAGCCTCAAGTCTTCTTGGGTATGACGCTACAAGCTTGGCACACCTGTATTTGGGGAGTTTCTCTCATTCTTCTCTGCAGATCCTCTCAAGCTCTGTCAGGTTGGATGGGGATCATCCCTGCACAGCTATTTTCATGTCTCTCCAGAAATGTTCGATCGGGCTCAGGTCTGGACTCTGGCTGGGACACTCAGGGACATTCAAAACTTGTCCCGAAACCACTCCTATCTTGGCTGTGTGCTTAGGGTCGTTGTCCTTTTGGAAGGTTAACCTTCGCCCCAGTCTGAGGTCCTGAGTGCTCTGGAGCAAGTTTTCATTGAGGATCTCTCTGTACTTTCCTCTGTTCATCTTTCCTTCGATCCTGACTAGTCTCCCATTCCCTGCCGCTGAAAAACATCTCCACAGCATGAGGCTGCCACCATCATGTGTCACCATGGTGGGGTTGGGATGTTTCCTCCAGATGTGACGCTTGACATTCAGGCCAAATAGTTAAATATTGGTTTCATCAGACCAGAGAATCATGTTTCTCATGGTCATATTCCTTTAGGTGTCTTTTGTCAAACTCCAAGCGGGTGTCATGTGCCTTTTACAGGGGAGTGGCTTCCTTCTGGCCACTCTACCATAAAGGCCTGATTGGTGGAATGCTGCAGATATGGTTGTCCTTCTGGAAGGTTCTCCCATCTCCACAGTGGAACTCTAGAGCTCTGTCAGAGTGACGATCGGGTTCTTGGTCACCACCCTGACCAAGGCCCTTCTCCCCGATTGCTCAACTTCTTTAATTTAAGAATGATGGAGGCCACTGTGTTCTTGATGACCTTCAATGCTACCAAATTATTTGGTACCCTTCCCCCAGATCTGTCCCTCAACACAATCCTGTCTCTGAGCTCTACGGACTATTCCTTCGACCTCATGTCTTGGTTTTTTCTCTGACATGCACTGTCAACTGTGGGACCTTATATATGCGTGCCTTTCCAAATCCTGTCCAATCAGTTGAATTTATCACAGGTGGACTCCAATGAAGTTGTAGAAACATCTCAAGGATGATCAATGGGAACAGGATGCACCTGAGCTCCACTTCGAGCCTCATAGCAAACGTTCGGAATACTTATTTAAATAAGGTATTTCTGTGTTTTATTTTTTATACATTTGCTAAAATCTCTATAAACCTTTTTTTCTTCTCGCTTTGTCAATATGGGTTATTGTGTGTAGATAGATGAGGAAAAACATGCATGTTTTATCCATTATAGAATAAGGCTGTAATGTAACAAAAACTGGAAAAAGTCAAGGGGTCTAAATACTTTCTAAATGCACTATATGTCTTTAACCAAACATCTGATAAAAGTCAATACAGATATAATGATTGAACACCTCTTCTCCCATCATTTAGCAACCACACAGATTCTATATGGTAGTATTGTGTTGACAAACATCTAAGCCTCATTCACTTGGCTATATTGGTATGACTGTGAGAAATCTGGAAATACTCTGTGTTATTCCTCAGGTTCCTTTACTGGGAATTGTTGGGCTGTATGTCTGGGACCATAAAGTTTGAGGACATCAACTGTGTCTCATAGGGGAAGTATAAAGCCACTGAAACTGTGGTTTCTGGTTACCTGCCTCACAAAGAGAATAGAGGAACCTTTCTAAACATATGCCAAAAATAGGTAAATTCACCCATTGAAGACTACCTGGCTCATTGAAACTAAAGGCCCTAAACATGTTATGTTATGTTCGCTATGTGGGTTAGTTATTGAAAGCGTCCTGGTATTAGAATATGGTGTTTCTTTGTTTTTGTCATATGTATTCATAAGTGACGTAAGACTGAAATCTGGGGTGGAAACAGTAACGTTACGTGCATTTCAGAAAAGATGGGTCAGTAAAATGAGAAGAGATTGACTTGGAAATATACTCACTGGATATGGCTCGTCTGCTGATTTTGGTCATATCTTTTGAAATCAGAAAATAAAGAGCAGTATGTCAGGGCACAAAGAGATGTCTGAGATACCACAGCAATCCAATGCATATTTGAAGTTTGTAAACATGTTCTATTTTTAGCAAGGGGTCCGTTCGATCCATAAAGTCCAAAGTAGTATAATCAATAACTACTCAGTCACTCCCCGACTGTATCCCTGTTCCGAACAACTAGCAGAATGTTTGTACTTCAAAGCCTAACTGGGTAACAGCTACTAGAGGCAGGCAGTCCTACAGGGACTTGTTCCTCTGTCCCAAGTACACCCAGGTACGCCAGGTTTTCTAGCTCTGTAAAGGTTACATACACATGTAAATGTTCTGACTTATTCAGCTCATGACTAGGAAAATCATGACAGATCTGTCTCTTTTCAGTACATATCAAAACTAATTTCACCCACCAATTTATCTGCAAGGAGGGAGCATTCCTTGAGCTGGTGTAATGTTCGTTAATTCACCCACCCCCCAAAGCCCATTTTTGCCCCCCTTTCCACCCTCACCCCCCAACCCCCTCCACACACACAGCCCAGACAACTATGGGGTTTAAAAACGATAGTCTCCCAATTCAAAATGAGCAGTGGTGAAATAGCACGCACACGTACACTCACCGATCTGCAGAATCCCACTGATGCCCACCAGTAGTAGGGAACCTAGCAGGGACAACAGCAGCCAGACAACCACTGTCCAGCCTCCACATGGTCTACGCACACAATCTGCTACGCGCTGCCCTCGCATGGCTCGCTGTCTGACTGACGCTCCAATCAGTCTGGGTGCCTGGTGGAACACACACTTACACACACAACCAATCAGTGCACTGGACTCTCTATCTCCGTCTCTGTCTCTGTCTCTCTGTCGCTCTCACACACACATTATCTACCTTCCTGCCTTTTTCTGTTTCTCTTCACTGCTGAAACAGTCCTGGACCCCTAATACTGGTACTCACTGCCCACCACTAGTCTACTGCTACTACTCATAATCAATAACCATTGTATTCCCAACGTAGTGTTGGATAGCTGTTTCTAGTGCAACCCCCTGCAGCCAAATGACTATACAGTAGTGGGGAGTTAGTATCGATGATAGCATCAGGCAAGTGAAGCTTATTGGTTGGAAGTTGGAACATAAATAGTTTCCAAAAACCATGCACTGAACTGAAATCGGTGTGTGTGTGTGTGTGTGTGTGTGTGTGTGTGTGTGTGTGTGTGTGTGTGTGTGTGTGTGTGTGTGTGTGTGTGTGTGTGTGTGTGTGTGTGTGTGTGTGTGTGTGTGTGTGTGTGTGTGTGTGTGTGTGTGTGTGTTCCAGTGATGGAGAGGAGAGGTGTGAGTGGGCACACCATGCTGTGTCTCTGTGTCCACTCCAGATTGATTGGCACAAAAACAACTCCCAGTGTGCCCCAGGACCTGCTGGAGCATGAAGCCGACTGGCCCATTTCCCCAGGCCAAAATGGCTGCCTAGCTGCCTACTACACTGCCACCCCACCCCACCCCACTGGACACTGGCTGGCTGCTAAAACACTGGGCACAGAGAAACTGTTGTGACCTGTGGTGAGCATGCTGGTACAAAATGGATACCAGTGCCATGCATCACCCAGGTGGCAGTGAGTGGACATGTGCCACCGCTACACCAACATTATATTTTCTTTTCAAATTAGTCTATTCTGTACTACAGAGGGCAGTAAGTAAGGGATGCCTGTAGTTATACAGTATGTCTAGAAGGCGTAGACAGTATGAGTGCATCAAAGCTGGGACTAAGAGACTGATAAACAGCTTCTTTCTCCAGTATCCTGCCCTGAACCACCTGCTACACTAGGAAGCACAAAAAAACGTGACCAAAGAATCTGGTTTCATAGGGAGCAGCAAGAAACATTGCAAACTGCTGCTGCTGCTTGATTTCTCTTGATTTTGCCAACAAACAGCTCTTGCCTGGAGGGATGTTTGTTTTTCAAAATAGGTCTGACTCCAGTAATAAACTCTTTAATTGCATACAACTATTGTCCTGAAATCACATCCTCATGCTCATATTTATCCACTGAATTCTGAAGAAAAGTTTGGTTTGTATAATTGTTTGATAAAGCGGTAAGCAATCTAAATGTGAAATATTTTCAAACGTCTTTTTTTGAGGAAAATGCTTCTTTTGCCTATGTCTGATCAGACTTTTGGGTTGGTTGTTTGTCTTTGTATTGGACCAAAAGCCTCTTTGACCTTACAGAGGAATGTGTACTAGTTAGTTTGGGGACTGGGGACGGATGAGGAGGGGAGAAGGAGAATATGATATTGGCCCCTGGAGATAGTGGACATTCCGAGCCCAGGGGCCAACAAAAAGACATTTCTGCTGTCTGTGGTCCCGATCGTCTGGCCTAAACGCTGCTTCCTGCAATCTGTCACTGGAACTCTCCGTAACGCTTAGGCAGCCGATGACACCACAGGGGCGCCTCTCGGCTCCTGGGAGAATAGGAGGAGAGGGGGGTAAGCAGCAGCTAGAAGGGGAGGGTGGCAAGACCAAATTCACCTGCTCATCTTCCTGTAGATATGTGTCCAGTTCAGCTGGATTCTGCCCATATGTTGTAGTATAGTGTAGCTACACTGTATATTACCATAGCAGATACTGTAATGCACTGTAAATACACTGACAGGTCAGCGAGGCCAAGTATCCTCCTCTAACACCCTTCAGCACCAATCAACAGCTTAACAAACCCGCTAACCTTGACCCTGTTCAACTACACTAAACCTGGCCAATGCATTTGGAGCCTCTACCCTGTGTTATTTAATTTAATTGTATTGACGGCCATATTGCATGTATGAAAGGCCATGACATTAAGTTGAAAGATGAAAGGCAGGAGGGAGGAGGTTGTGGAGAGCAGAGGCAACCAGAGGTCATTGTGCTGTCCAATTAGGAATGCGGAGCAGCCCAGCACCATGGCTGTTCCATTGGGCACAGCGTGCTAACAAACCGCTCGAAACCCTGGGACAAATGGTTCAGTTATGAGGGATGAAAAATAATCTAGTCCCCAATGTTGTATTTTTCAATACTCCATTCATAACGGGATGTAGCGCAGATCCGCCGGGGAATAATGTTGCCTTTTGTGTCGGCTGTGCTTCCCCTCCCTCCTCTTTGCCCTGCGCCCCTGAGAAATAGCTGAAAGATCCTCTGCCCCATGAAAATACCCCTGAACGTCCGAGATAACCAGGAATATAACACTCTGACTCTCTCTCACGGTCACTCACACTAAAATGGAGGAATTTTGAACACTTTAAATTGAGATTCTTTGCATCGGTCGACAGGTCCATCTGCCCCTTGTCCATTTCCATGGTAACATCATCCCCACATTGCATATTTCTTGTTCTTTGCCCATTAAGATGCAGCAAATAAGACAGAAGAGTCATATCTTCAATCAGTTATTGACCAAAAGAACATCATTTTCATGCTAACATAGGGTTGTAGAGTTAGAATTGGCTATAATTGTGATATTATTTCGTAATTTTCCAATTACAATGCCACTTTAGAAATCCCTCAATTATTTATGTTCTTGTTTCATCCACTGAAATAGTATTTGATTAACTACAGATTGAATATAGTTATACAAAATCACTGTGGTGAGACATTCAAAAGGCACATTTCACGCTACTTTCCAATCACTGGCTTGAAATATAATATATATTTAAACTAAGAGTTAGGATAATGTGCAATTTGAAAAATGTACCAAACATAAAGAAATTATAAGAATTTTCAAAGATACCTGGAATAAAAGTTGCTCTCTTTTCCCACAGGATAAATAAAATAAAATAAATTTCCAAAAATATCTACAAACAAATTGTCCTTCGATTTTCTGATGGCAGGTAGCTCACAGAACAGTTCCCCAACTCTCGCAGCAGAAAAACATAGGAACTTTGTGTGGAAATAGAGGGAGAAAAAAACAGTCGTCCGGCTCTACATGTACCAAGCTGTCTTTCATCTCCTTCACCTTTCCATGATTATAAGTACCTGGCTTCAGTAACAAGTTTTACTTAAAACATTAAAGACAACAGCATTGTATGTTAATATCCTAATGCCCTGTGACTGCCTATGGTTAGAAGAAGCAGAAGAGAAAAAAAAGGAAATGTTGAAAGCCAACCCTTCACATGTACATCTCCAGTTTCAGCTAGCGCTCATTCAAGGTGCGGTCTTCCTCATCTAAGGGACTGTACAGTCACAAGGGGAGAATATGGAGGAGAGGGCAGTGGCTGTGGCCGTGTGCGTGTGCATGTGTGTGTGTGCGCGTGCGTGTGTCTCCCACCCACAGTCACAATAGTAAAGTAACACAGTGTGAAACTGATTCAATGTTTCAGGTTCAGAGATTTGAAATAGAATTGCACCTTTAGTGTTTTCTTATGTGAAAACAAAGAAACAAAAATGGACTCAAATGTGATTGCAACAGCATTCAAACATGAGACACATCTACAGGACACTGAGAGAGGTATATGTTTTTGTATAAGAGCACAAGCATGACATGATAACGTTTCCATGAGTTGTGAGTTCAGGTACGCCTCCACGCAACAGCAAACCAAGGAAAGTAAGAAGCTCGACAACAATGACAAAATCCAACAAAAGGGCTTACCATAAAAAACTTGCAAAAGGTCTAATTCGAGGCGGAAAGGAGTTGGAGCACTGAATAAAAACGGCAAAAGTTTATCCATTGTTCAGGATGAGTACAGGTGAGTGATGCTTCCTTCCTCGAATAAGTCCTTTTTCATTGTAAGTCCATTTGTTGGATTTCGATGATGTGTCTTTGGTCACACGATACTTCCAGCCCTCACAGAAATATACCTTACATGTTTGTATAGAATAACAACATGCAGGGAATATAGAGCAGTATCGAGTAGACCCCCCCCCCCCCCCAGAATAATTATTTTTAAGTCATAAGAGCACACCTGCTGTGAGGTCAATACAGTACTTGACCTTTTAACTGTCCTCTCAATACCTCTAAACATAAAACCATTTACTGTATACTGTATCGTAAGGAACTTTGTACCAGGATCATGAAGTCGATATCAGTGACAATATTATATTAATTTGAAGAACTGAGGTATTGACAGTGAAAAGATTCTGGTAGCAGTAACCCTACAATCATACATTACAAGCCGAAACAGAAGGCCTCCATCCTCCAATTGCATATTTCTCACACAAGAAAAAGCCCTGGGCCCCCCCATCCCTCGGCTGAATTGAATTGAGCCTCAGCAGAGAAACATGGCTAGCTGCTCCGGCTCATTGTTAAGGTTCTCAAGTGCCAATTCAGGGCGCCTTCCTATGTTGTCACCGGAGTCATCGGATGAGTCAAAATACAGGAATTTTGTTTCACAAGGCTAATCCTCTATAGTCTGAACCTCCAGGATTGGAGCCCAAGCCTGGATCACAAATTCTCTAACTGAGATATTAGCTGTTAGTTGGATCATTTTGTAACCTGCTTGTGAGAGAAAAGGAAAAGCTAGCAAAAGCTAAAGTAACATGGTGCCATTATAAACACCACTACCCTCCTTGATCACTACTTCTCTTAATGCCACCACTGACTGCAATATAAACAAATGCTACATACGACAACTACCACTGATAATCTATTCATATAACATACATTCACCCCATTATTGGAGACCTTGATAAAGATGAGCATAAAAGACTGTAAAAAAGAAATTATACAAATACTGAGCTATATCGTATGCTCAAAAAACTGTTTTATACTAATACAGTTGCTCAGAAAAGGCACCAAGTTTTTTTCTATATATATAATGTTTTTGAGATCGGAGAACCTATTGGAAGGGATCTTAGACCATTCTTTCTGTCACTTCTAATCAAGGTGGGTGGAATCAGGCGCAGAGAGCAGATAGCGAAATAAAGTTTATTCTCCGGTGAACAAAATAAACACGGTCAACCCAAATACACACAGGGTGAAATTATCCAACATAGGATAACAGACTAACCGGAGAATAAGAAACACAATAACACCGACAGACGAAATGAATGACAAAATAAACAATCCCGCACAAAACAAGGGCGGGACAACCTACACTATATACAGACACTAATTAACTAAACAACACACAGGTGAAACCAATCAGACAAAACCAACAGATACACAAAAAGGGATCGGTAGTGGCTAGTAGGACAGTGACGACGACCGCCGAGCACCGCCGAGCACCACCTGAACGGGCAGGAGAGCCAACCTCGGAGGAAGTCGTGACAGTACCCCCCCTGATGCGCGGCTCCTGCAGCGCGCCGCCACCGTCGTCGAGGACGACCCAGAGGACGAGGTGCTGGGCGATCCGGGTGGAGGCGGTGGAATTCTACCAGGAGAGAAGGGTACAAAATGTCCCTCACCGGAACCCAGCATCTCTCCTCCTTGCCGTACCCCTCCCAGTCCACGAGGTACTGTAGGCCCCCCACCCGGCGTCTCGAATCCAGAATGCCTCGAACTGTATTCGCCGGGGGCCCATCGATGTCCAGAGGGGGTGGAGGGACCTCAGACACCTCACCTTCTTGCAGGGGACCAGCCACCACCGGCATACTGTAATACCTAGGAATACCTAGGAAGTTGTAACCTATAATTATTATTATTATATATTACTATAACACACCTTGTTTATTCTCCTCAGGACTTTGAACGGCCCCACACACTGCGGCCCCAGCTTCCGACAGGGCAGGCGGAGAGACAGGTTTCGGGTCGAGAGCCAGACCCTGTCCCCCGGTGCAAACACGAGGGTCTCACTGCGGTGCTGGTCAGCGCTCCTCTTCTGCCGTTCTCCCGCTAACCGTAATGAGTCCTGAACGGCTTTCCAGGTGTCCTTGGAGCGCTGTACCCATTCCTCCACCGCAGGAGCCTCAGTCTGACTCTGATGCCATGGAGCCAGGACCGGCTGGTAACCTAACACACACTCAAAAGGAGACAAGATAGTAGAGGAGTGGCGTAAGGAGTTCTGGGCTAGTTCGGCCCATGGAACATACCTTGCCCACTCACCAGGCCGGTCCCGACAATAGGACTGCAGAAACCTGCCCACATCCTGGTTAACTAGCTCCACCTGCCCATTACTCTCGGGGTGAAAACCTGAGGTTAAGCTAACCGAGACCCCCAGTCTCTCCATAAACACCCTCCACACTCTGGACGTGAATTGGGGACCCCGATCAGAGACGATGTCCTCAGGCACCCCATAGTGCCGGAAGACATGGTTAAACAAAGCCTCAGCAGTCTGCAGGGCCGTAGGAAGACCGGGCAACGGAATGAGACGACAGCACTTAGAAAACCGATCCACAACGACCAGGATCGTAGTACTTCCCTGGGACGGGGGAAGGTCAGTAAGAAAATCCACCGATAAATGTGTCCACGGCCGTTGTGGAATGGGGAGGGGTTGTAATTTCCCTCTAGGTAGGTGCCGAGGAGCCTTGCTCTGAGCACACACTGAGCAGGAGGAAACATAAAATCTCACATCTTTAGCCAGTGTGGTCCACCAGTATCTCCCTCTCAGACTCTGCACTGTCCTCTTGATACCAGGATGACCCGAGGAGGGAAGAGTATGAGCCCACCTAATCAGCTTGTCCCGGACCACCCTCGGCACGTACTTGGTTCCTACTGGACAGTTAGGGGGAGCCGGCTCTGACCGTGAGGGCCTCTCTATCTCAGCATCCACCTCCCATACCACCGGTGCCACGAGACATGACGGTGGAATGATGGGAGTTGGCTCTACTGACCGTTCCTCAGTATCATATAGGCGAGACAGTGCGTCAGCTTTGGTGTTTTGGGAGCCTGGCCGATATGTGAGGGTAAACTGGAACCTAGTAAAAACATGATGATGATTTAGTCTCTTAGCTGCCCGGATGTACTCGAGATTACGATGGTCAGTCCAGATGAGAAAAGGGTATTTAGCCCCCTCAAGCCAATGTCTCCACACCTTCAGAGCCTTGACTACAGCTAACAACTCCCGGTCCCCCACATCATAGTTTCGCTCCGCTGGGCTGAGCTTGCTCGAAAAGAAAGCACACGGACGGAGTTTGGATGGCACGCCCGAGCGTTGGGACAGCACGGCTCCAACCCCAGCCTCGGATGCATCCACCTCCACTATGAACGCTAAAGAGGGGTCCGGCTGCGTCAACACGGGCGCATTGTTGAACAGCTCCTTCAGACAACTGAAAGCTCTGCCCGCCTCTGCTGACCAGCGCAAGCGCACCGGTCCTCCCTTCAGCAGTGAGGTAATGGGAGCAGCCACCTGACCAAAACCCCAGATAAACCTCCGGTAGTAATTGGCAAACCCTAAAAACCGCTGCACTTCTTTCACCATGGTCGGAGTCAGCCAATTACGCACGGCTGTAACGCGATCATCCTCCATCACCACCCCGGAGGTGGAAATACGATACCCCAGGAAGGAAACGGACTGTTTGAAAAACTCACATTTCTCCGCCTTGCAATACAGGTCATGCTCCAGTAGTCGCCCAAGTAACTTACGCACCAGAGACACATGCTCCGCGCGTGTGGCAGAATAGATCAAGATGTCATCAATGTACACTACCACTCCCTGCCCGAGCAGGTCTCGGAGAATCTCATCTACGAAGGATTGGAAAACGGCTGGAGCATTCTTCAACCCGTATGGGATGACGCAGTACTCATAATGACCAGAAGTAGTACTAAATGTGGTTTTCCACTCATCTCCTCCCCGGATACGTACCAGATTATACGCGCTCCTCAGGTCCAGTTTTGTGAAGAATCGCGCCCCGTGAAATTATTCCATTGCCGTAGCGACGAGAGGTAGTGTGATGGAATTTAGACCTCTATAATCAATACACGGACGCAGACCTCCATCCTTCTTCTTCACAAAAAAGAAGCTTGAGGAGACGGGTGATATGGAGGGCTGAATGTACCCCTGTCCCAGCGATTTGGAAACATATGTTTCCATCGCAACTGTCTCCTCCTGGGACAATGGATACACGTGACTCCTAGGAAGTGCAGCGTTTTCCAGAAGGTGTATCGCGCAGTCCTCTCGACGATGAGGTGGTAATTGGGTCGCCTTCCCTTTACTGAAGGCGATAGCCAAATCGGCATATTCAGAGGGAATGGGCACGGTGGAAACTTGGTCTGGACTCTCCACCGTAGTCGCACCAACGGCAACTCCTATACACCTACCTGAACACTCCTCTGACCACCCCTTAAGAGCCCCCTGTCGCCAGAAAATCACTAGGTTGTGTTGAGCTAACCAGGGAACCCCCAACACCACTGGAAACGCAGGTGAATCTATAAGGAACAGGCTAATCTGCACCTTATGATCACCCTGCGTTACCATGTCCAGCGGCACCGTAGCCTCCCTAATTATTCCTGAACCTAATGGTCGGCTATCTAAGGAGTGCACGGGGAAAGGTTGATCTAACGACACCAGGGGAATCCCTAGCCTTAATGCAAGCCCACGATCCATAAAATTCCCAGCTGCGCCTGAATCGACTAGCGCCTTATGCTGTAGAGAGGGGGAAAACCCAGGGAAAGAAATCAATACAAACACATGACCGACAGGAAGCGCTGAATGAGTTTGGTGCTTACTCACCTGGGGTGATCGAGCAGTGTTCCGCCTGTCCTCCCGACTCCTAGACGAGTTCCTCCAGCACCGGTTGGACGTGTGCCCTCGTCGACCACAACTGGTGCAGGAGGACACCTCCTACTCCCCCTCGAAGCCATACCTCCTAATTCCATAGGGATAGGAACAGGGGGGCTGGGAATTGGAAACGACAGGACCTGATCCAAACGCCCGGAAGCAGCCAGCAGGTTGTCGAGACGGATAGCCAGATCGATAAGTCCATCCAGTGTGAATGTGGTGTCCCGACATGCCAGCTCCCTGCGGACGTCCTCCCTGAGACTACATCTAAAATGATCAATCAAGGCCCTGTCGTTCTATCCTGCTCCTACTGCCAAAGTCCTAAACTCTAGGGCAAAATCCTGTACGCTCCTCGTCTCCTGACGCAGGTGAAACAGCCGTTCACCCGCCGCTCGACCCTCGGGTGGATGGTCAAAAATAGCTCGGAATAGGCGGGTGAACTCTGGGTAATTATCCTTAGCCGAGTCCGGACCATTCCACACTGCGTTGGCCCACTCGAGGGCTCGCCCAGTCAAGCAGGAGACGAGGGCGCACACGCTCTCACTCCAGAGGGAGCAGGACGCACGGTAGCCAGGTATAGTTCCAGCTGAAGGAGGAAACCCTGGCACCCAGCCGTCGATCCGTCAAACTCCCGTGGGAGTGTCAGCCGAAGAGCCCCAGAGCCAGATGTGGTCGCAGAAACAGGAGGTGCTGGAGAAGGGGTTGCTAGAGATGAGGTGGGGAGGCCACTCCTCTCCCATCGATCCATTCTCTCCATCATTTGGTCCATAAGAACCAATCTGGTGAAGCACGCTGGTATGATGGAGGACCCTCTCTTCCATCGATGGGAGAGGAGACGCTGCTGCTCGTGCTGATTCCATGCAGGCGCGGGATTCTGTCACGTCTAATCAAGGTGGGTGGAATCAGGCACAGAGAGCAGATAGCGATATAAAGTTTATTCTCCGGTGAACAAAATAAACACGGTCAACCCAAATACACACAGGGTGAAATTATCCAACATAGGATAACAGACTAACCGGAGAATAAGAAACACAATAACACCGACAGACGAAATGAATGACAAAATAAACAATCCCGCACAAAACAAGGGCGGGACAACCTACATTATATACAGACACTAATTAACTAAACAACACACAGGTGAAACCAAACAGACAAAACCAACAGATACACGAAAAGGGATCGGTAGTGGCTAGTAGGATAGTGTCGACGACCGCCGAGCACCGCCGAGCACCACCTGAACGGGCAGGAGAGCCAACCTCGGCGGAAGTCGTGACACTTCCATGCATAATCTTTCCAGATCATTGATATCTTTTGGTCTGCGCTTATGGACTGCCCTCTTCAATTCAAACCACTGATTTGTGGTCAGTCCGGAGACTGAGACTGCCATTGTAAAATGTTTATTTTGTGGTCAAATAACTATTTCTTTGTGGATTCTGACGTGTCCTTAGGGTAATTGTCTTTCTGGAAGATCCATGGACTACCTGCATTGACCCTAACTCTCTAGCACATTGGACTCTTCCCACTCACTCACACATACTTAAACTGACACCCCAACACACAAATAACATTTTATTTTATTCCATTTGATCGATTTTTGGGCAAAGCATAAATTGGAGGAAAAAACACTTCAAAAACTTCACCTCAACTTCACTAGTATCTCAAACAGACCATTTTATGCTTGCTATTTACTCAAAGAACATGATGTCATCTCCCTGAGGAGGATCAACTGGCCAATCAGTGTGGTCTAGAGGAGGATGAGCTGGCCAATCAGTGTGATCTAGAGGAGGATGAGCTGGCCAATCAGTGTGGTCTAGAGGAGGATGAGCTGGCCAATCAGTGTGGTCTACAGGAGGATGAGCTGGTTTATAAGCTAAATATTTTTTTATGACTGGTACAGTATATGTCCACACCATTCTGTTGTTGGAGTACACCCACACCATTCCAACATAGAAAAGCTGCTTTTTAACATACTTAATTACCATTGCTTGGAAGGAAAACTATTTACGTGACTCATTTCAGGAAACTAGGCGTATGTTGTGCCTCACTACTTCAAAGGAGAGCCATTTGAACGTACATTTAAAAAAAATCTAAATGCATTTTTCTGGCAGAACTGCATTCTGGAACATGTGAAGTTTCATGTGCCTTAATAACAAACTTGTATGCCATCTGTAAATATCAATAAAATTGTTAAATTACGAGCCAAGTTGGTTTAGCCACAGAAAAAGACAGCAACATTCCAGCTAGCTGTGATTGACTGAAATAATGAATGGGCTGGACATGCCGAGAGATGGGTTTGGATTGGTCTGCCATGTAGCACGCTTTTGTCTATTTCAGTATGTGTAGATAATCCTTTCTAACACAACTTTTTTTGAAAGATATCATGTAGTAGAACTGCAAAAGTGTTGCTCTCCACTTTCTGGAGGACAGAGTGTTGAAATTAGTGGAATTAGAGTATGATAGCTAAGGGGATGGAGAAAACACCTGTCTCCGGATTACATCTTCAAAGTAAGGGCAACCATGGGATCCATGACAGAGCAGGAGAAGCATCCATCCATGTATACGCGTAAGATAGTCTAGGTAGCTGCATTTTCAGATATTACACGTTTCTATTTTTGTCAGAAAGTCATTTTCATTTCAAGTTTAAGTGTACTGTTAGCTAGCTAGTAGTAATATTATTTGTATCTCAGAGCCATTTGCTTTGCTAGTTATAGCCTAATGTTAGCTAGCTAACATTGAACCTGGTTGGTTAGCTACCTACAGATTCATGCAAGGAAATATAAAGTCATAAATTGGGATTATGGTTCATTGTTTAGCTAGCTAGCTAGTCTTAACAAGAGATTCCACTATGCAAGTAACCATTTCAATAGAATGTGCATGATGTCACTGTGACAACTGTTGATAGACGTAGCTGGTAAACATGCTAGGGCTATCTGCTCCGATTTCAGAGCACTCTCATCTGAGTGTGATAGAGCACAGAATAACTGACAAATTTACAAATGTTCAACACCTGTTGAATATGGCCGGTGTCAGTAAACGTTGGCAAAAAAGCGCAATCAAATTGTTGCCAGCAGCACAGTTGCAGTCACTCTGGATAATATAAAAACAGCCTAGCCAGCTCTGCTAGGGCGAGTGAAATGGTTAGAGTGAGCTGTTCTCTCATTTGTGTCTGGAAGTAGCTGGCAAGCTAGCCAACGTTAGCCAGTTAGCTTGGGTGCTTGACTGCTGTCGTTAGGACAGAACGCTCGGATCAACCCAATTCCTCGGCCTCACATGTGAATCCTTAAAGAGACGGGTGGGGATAAATCTTAAGAGGGTGTGAATGATGCTGAATGGGTGTAGACAAAGAAGAGCTCTCATTTACATTTACATTTAAGTCATTTAGCAGACGCTCTTATCCAGAGCGACTTACAAATTGGTGCATTCACCTTATGACATCCAGTGGAACAGTCACTTTACAATAGTGCATCTAAATCTTAAAGGGGGGGTGAGAGGGATTACTTATCCTATCCTAGGTATTCCTTAAAGAGGTGGGGTTTCAGGTGTCTCCGGAAGGTGGTGATTGACTCCGCTGTCCTGGCGTCGTGAGGGAGTTTGTTCCACCATTGGGGGGCCAGAGCAGCGAACACTTTTGACTGGGCTGAGCGGGAGCTGTACTTCCTCAGTGGTAGGGAGGCGAGCAGGCCAGAGGTGGATGAACGCAGTGCCCTTGTTTGGGTGTAGGGCCTGATCAGAGCCTGGAGGTACTGAGGTGCCGTTCCCCTCACAGCTCCGTAGGCAAGCACCATTGTCTTGTAGCGGATGCGAGCTTCAACTGGGAGCCAGTGGAGAGAACGGAGGAGCGGGGTGACGTGAGAGAACTTGGGAAGGTTGAACACCAGACGGGCTGCGGCGTTCTGGATGAGTTGAAGGGGTTTAATGGCACAGGCAGGGAGCCCAGCCAACAGCGAGTTGCAGTAATCCAGACGGGAGATGACAAGTGCCTGGATTAGGACCTGCGCCGCTTCCTGTGTGAGGCAGGGTCGTACTCTACGGATGTTGTAGAGCATGGGACGGGCCACCGCCTTGATGTTGGTTGAGAACGACAGGGTGTTGTCCAGGATCACGCCAAGGTTCTTAGCGCTCTGGGAGGAGGACACAATGGAGTTGTCAACCGTGATGGCGAGATCATGTAGTAGCTCTCCAGTAGGTGTACCAAAACATTCAGGCCATTCATCCATTTTCTCAAAAGTGAGGTTACAAGTTTATCAATTTTGAAAGCAGAATTTCTTTCCCATTGTTCCTTAACTGTAGTCTATAATATATATTTTTTAGCTTTGAGCCTCTACTTTTATCTAATGTAAAAAACACGAAAAACACAGGGATGTCACTAGCTTACCCCAAATTCCCCTGTAGTAAGTAGTGCAAGGGCATTCTGTAGTGTTGACAACATAATGTAAGAACACAGCCCAAGTGGCCAGGTCCTCTCTCTCTCTCTCTCTCGCTCTTGCTCTCTCTCAACAGCTCAGGACTGCCTGCCAGGAAGGTTATGTAAAAAATGAGAGAAAAAAAGATAGAACAAACAAAAGCCACAACGAATCAGAAACGCTCTTGATTGTGTGCCGCCGCAGAAATGTGCAAGATGATACAACGTCCAGAATAGGAAGGCACACACAGTGAGAAAGCCTGTGATTGTCTGATTAGGAAAATATACATTTTAATTAATGAGAACCACTCAACATTCAACTAATGGAAAGAATATATATCAGTTGTGGGGGAAATAATCTCCAATCAAACTAGCACTGTTCCCCATTCACTAGTCATACTGCCACAGGACAAAATCTGGAAAGCCTGATCTTGAATATTATTGTATGTGCGCAGATAATTGTAACTGACAGTTAGACTTACAGGATATCTCGTTGTCTTTTGTTTGAATTGTTTATGTGTCCGCTGTGCGGGGGAAATGATAATACAAGCGGAACTACGTAGCTAATACTGTTGTAACGGGGATCGTTATTGTAGCAACACACCTTTGGAGGGAAGGCAATCCTGCGCTGCGTTAGCTAAGTTTTCATGTCATCGGGAGTAGTTCATAAACGTTGAAGAGTATGTTAGGATGAAGTGTGAATTCATGCCAGGAATAATAAGTGTGAAGTTTGATTTCCTCCTTTCTGTAATAAGCAGCCAATGAGGTATTTGTTCCTTTATTCATGTGTTAATCTGAACCTGTTATAACGCCGGTTAAACTGTTATGTATGTAAGCACTTCAGAGTTATACCAAGCTAATAAGTCACTCGTAAGATAAGGTTGTAAGAGTGTGCTTAACTGTATTTTTCATTTACTTTATAGTTCTCACGGAAGGTGATAATTCTGACTAAAACTACAGAATAAAGCCGCCAGTTAAAATCAAGGAACGGTTGTGCTCGTGGTTACTGAAGGGAGCTACAGTGAGAACTCAGTGCTCTTCACGAGCAAGAGAGAAAGAAGAATCACATCCAGCTGTAAAACGTCTACAAGATTCCCAAATCCTGGTAGACCCTGTCATCTGCCAGATAAGAGTTTTGCACCTACCTGCAAACTAAGAAGAAAATCTCCACATAAGGAAGCATCGTGAGGCAACATAAGGTCAAGACTAACAGGAAAGTCAGACACGCAAGTACAAGTCAAGGTGTTTGAAGGTGGTCCTAGCCTTGTGAACAGCTAATAAGAGACTTTAAGATTACAATGCGTAAGGACTGGAGATAGTTGTCTATTTCATAAATACTCTGGTATTATGCATTTGCTCTTTCTATCTTAATGTATCACTGGTATGTGTATTACTGAAAAATATTATTTGATACTTACTAAAAATATATATATAGTCACAAACATTAAGGGTCAGCGTACACCTATTAATTATATATTCACATGTAAGTTAATAGTGTAATTGTTTGGTAAGGTGTTTGTTCAAGCCTTTGTTACAAGCATTATACATGTTTATACCACGTACTGAGTTTTAAATTACAGTGAATTAGAGTATAAATTACCTACTCACTTATCCAAACCTTAGCTAGAATTGATTTGACTTGATTTAGAATGTCAGAAAGAGGTAGTTTCACTAAAGGTGATAGAGATGGGGTGGGTCAAGTTGAGCAGCTGCAGCAACACCTCGCAAACTTTGAGCCTTCATCAGAACAAACAGAACAGCAGGAAGAGGCCCAGACTGGTGTGGAGTCACTTCGGCCAGTGAATGATGATACAGAGGCTGCTAATGAGATAGTACAACAAGAGCCACGAAAAGGTGAGAGGGTCCGCAGGTTAACTGAAAAGGGCAGAGAACTGCACGACGAAAGGTGGAGACAGCTCGAACATCGTTTCAGGGTCAGCTATGAGAAGTGGAAGGCTCTGGTAAAGGAAGCAAAACTGTCACTGACAGGCTGTTGCTCTGAAGACCTACTAGAAGACCTCTTAAACAAGATTAGCCATACCTCTACAGAGCTAAACCTTGTCTACGTAAATTTGCGTCATTCCCGACAATGATATACGACGCAGAGTTGATACTTGTGAAGCAGTTACAATGTCTATTATCAAGACTGTAAGGTGTCATTTAAAAGGCAGGGAAGAAGGTCAAAGTAACCAGATAGAGTTGCACTGGAAGGACAGCAATTCCTTGTGCATGTCTGAACTCTCACATAAGTCAAGTCTCAACTATCAGCCCTCAAGTGCTTCCTCCCAGTCTCAAAGCAACTCAAAGGTCAACTCCAGACGCTGAAGCGTGTCATCTGTCAAGAGACAAGAGGCTGCGGCGGAAGTTGCTGCTAATCAAGCAGCTTTAGAAGTAATGGTTAAGCAAGAACGCCAACTAGAAGAGCTTCAGCGACTCGAAGATGAAGATAAGAAGAGGACAGTGGAGCAAGAAGCTGAGGCTGTGAAACGCAGCTTAGAAGAAGCTAGGCTGCGAGTCAAGTTAGAGGTAGAAAATGCTGCTAGACGAAGGACACTAGAAGACAAGCGTAGAGAGTTAGAGAGCCTAGAAGTGCTCAAGAAACTAAATGCTGCCAAGGCGCGAATGCAAGTGTATGAGCAAGATGAAAACTCAGAGGACGAGAAGAGAGAGCTACTCTCTAACTGCAAATATGTGAAAGAAGTCACGCACAGAAGTGGCTCATTTCACAGTCTCTCAACACAACATGTTGTGACAAGCACACAGCAAGAAGATGGCACCAAGACCATGTTCAGGTTACTAGCGGAATCAATCAGTGAAAGCCGCCTCCCCATACCAGAACCATTAACATTCAATGGAGAGCCTCTCTCGTACACTGACTGGAAGGTCTCTTTTCAGACTCTGATAGACAGGAAGAACATACCAACAACTGAGAAGATATATTACTTAAGAAAATATGTCGGTGGGCCTGCCAAGAAAGCCATCGAAAGTTACTTTATGTTAGGAACAGAATCAGCCTACCATGCTGCTTGGACCATTCTTGAAGAAAGGTACGGAAACAAATTCTTCATCGCCAAGTCTTTCAGAGATAAGCTCAATGCATGGCCTACGATAGGATCCAAGGACAGTCTTGAACTTAGAGACCTTGTAGACTTTCTTCGCAGCTGTGAAGCTGCTATGTCTCAGAATAAGGGCCTGGAGGTGCTTAATGACTGTAATGAAAACCAAAAGATCCTCGCTAAACTTCCAGATTGGCTAACTTCAAGATGGAATAGAAAGGTCACAGACATCTTAGAAGAAACGGAGATCTTTCCTAGCTTCAGTCAGTTTGTGAAGTTTCTCACGAGAGAAGCCAAGATTGCTTGCAATCCTGTAACATCCCTTCATGCTTTGAAACCAAGTGAAGATGGGAAACTTAAGACGCCAAGGATTCAAAACCCCGGAGCAAGGGTATTAGCAACTAACTCTGATGAGAAAGATACTGTTACTAGTTGTGTCTTCTGTGAGAAGTCAGGTCACAGTCTCCACAAATGCTGGAAGCTCATGGATAAGCCCGCCGCAGAGCGACAGAAGTTTGTTCAAGAGAATAAATTGTGCTTTGGCTGTTTAAGGCCTGGGCATCGATCGAAAGATTGTGATAACAGGAACACCTGCGACACGTGTCAGAGGAGGCATCCATCCTGCCTGCACGAAGATCGTAGTAAAGAAAGGTTAAGGGATAGGAAGACAGAGCCCCCACGAGATAAGGGGACAAGAGCGTCAAGTGAGGCCATATCTAACAGAGTCGTAAGGGACATTAACACTCACACCTCCACAATCATTCCAGTATGGGTGTCAACCACAAGTGAGCCAGATCGTGAAGTTCTTGTGTATGCACTTCTTGACACCCAGAGTGACACCACTTTTATCCTTGAAGAGACAACAAAGGCTCTCAATACAAGGAAGGAGCCAGTCCAACTGAAACTCTCTACAATGGCTTCAAGAAATACCACTGTGCCCTGCCAGAAGCTGTCTGGTTTGCAGGTTAGAGGGTTTTACTTGGAGAAGAAAATCCCTCTGCCAACGACCTACTCGAGAGAGTTTATTCCTGCAAACAGAGATCATATTCCTACTCCAGAGACTGCAAGAGCATGATCTCATCTTGAACACATTGCTGGGCGTCCTTTGTCGTTTTCGTAAGGGTCCAGTTGCAATCATGTGTGACGTAGAGTGCATGTTCCACCAGTTTCATGTGAAAGCAGAAGACCAAGATTATCTACGGTTCCTTTGGTGGGAGAACGGAGATCTAGAGTCTCAACCCTCAGCGTATCGTATGATGGTCCACTTGTTCGGCGCAGCTTCATCTCCTGGTTGCGCCAACTATGGTCTCAAACATCTTGCTGCCGAAGGACGAGGAAGCTTCAGCGAGAAGTCTATCCAGTTCATAGAAAGGAACTTTTATGTTGATGATGGGTTGACGAGCGTATCGTCTGAAGCTGAAGCGGCCCAGCTGGGGAAAGAAGCAAGAGAGCTTTGCAGCATCGGCAAACTTCGGTTGCACAAGTTTATCTCTAACAGCAAGGAAGTTATAGCCACAATTCCCAAGGAAGAACGTGCCAAGGGTGCCAAAGACCTGGATATGGCTCTGGGTGAACCACACATGGAGAGAGCGCTTGGTGTACTGTGGTGTGTCGCATCAGACGAGTTCCAGTTTAGAGTAGTTGTCAAGGAACGCCCACTCACAAGAAGAGGAGTGTTGTCTACAGTAGCCTCTGTATATGATCTGCTTGGGTTTGTGGCACCCTTTGTCCTGGTGGGGAAGCAGATCTTGCAGCGGATGTGTCGTGACAAAATCGACTGGGATGACCCCCTTCCAGATGACCTAAGTTCCCAGTGGGAATTCTGGCTCCAAGGTCTACAAAACTTGTCTGAAGTAAGGATCCAACGAAGCTACTTGCCATCAAGTTTCAAGGAGGTGCAGAGTTATGAGCTCCATCACTTCTCCGACGCTTGTACCTCAGGTTATGGAGAGTGCTCATACCTCAGAACAATTAAACCTCCAACACAGACGGAAATGGAGTCAGACAGGACAGAAGAAACACAAGGATTAATGACATTGTCATTTTGCAAGATGATACTGCACCACGCAACCAGTGGAAATTGGCAAAGGTTACAGAAGTGTACCCGGGACAGGATGGCCGGGTGAGAAGATTCAAGTTACTGATCAGCGACTCAACCCTAGATGAGGGAGGTAAATGCATCACCAAACCCACCTATCTGGAGAGGCCCATCCATAAGACAGTCACCCTCCTGGAAGCCGATCAAGAAACCTGCAGACCTCTTTCACATAAATCACCGGTGATTGGTGGGAGTGTAACTGACAGTTAGACTTACAGGATATCTCGTTGTCTTTTGTTTGAATTGTTTATGTGTCCGCTGTGCGGGGGAAATGATAATACAAGCGGAACTACGTAGCTAATACTGTTGTAACGGGGATCGTTATTGTAGCAACACACCTTTGGAGGGAAGGCAATCCTGCGCTGCGTTAGCTAAGTTTTCATGTCATCGGGAGTAGTTCATAAACGTTGAAGAGTATGTTAGGATGAAGTGTGAATTCATGCCAGGAATAATAAGTGTGAAGTTTGATTTCCTCCCTTCTGTAATAAGCAGCCAATGAGGTATTTGTTCCTTTATTCATGTGTTAATCTGAACCTGTTATAACGCCGGTTAAACTGTTATGTATGTAAGCACTTCAGAGTTATACCAAGCTAATAAGTCACTCGTAAGATAAGGTTGTAAGAGTGTGCTTAACTGTATTTTTCATTTACTTTATAGTTCTCACGGAAGGTGATAATTCTGACTAAAACTACAGAATAAAGCCGCCAGTTAAAATCAAGGAACGGTTGTGATCAACCTCCATTCAGATGTTCAATCCAACAAATCTCTTGATTGATATAATTGTTATATGAAAAGTGGTGGGGAAGCATAATGTATACTTTCTAGATATCTCAATGTTCTAGTTGGAATGAAAACATTGTTTGTTCTTTGTTACCAAAAGGTGCTATGTGTTGTTTTCTATAAAAAAAGACACTGATCTAACCCTCTCACAGCTATCAAATGCACATCAATGTACATCTATATACTATCAAATGTAGCTATCACACGTATCATATACAGTACAGCAATAAACCATTCAACCAATCATGCCAGTCCTTCCTCAATCTCAGGCCTCTTGTGTCAGATCAAAAGGGTTGCTTACATCACACCAGAACAGATTATTCCTAAACACAAGCTTCAGTTGGCATGAATGCAGTGGAATTTGGCTGAGATCAAAATCAATCATCTTATTTCTGAAACCTCACAACCATCACCATTCATGCCAAACCTTACCCCATTTCAAGCCTTTTGTGTTTCATCGAAAGATGTATTTACAGTCGTGGCCAAAAATATTGGCACCTTTGCACTTTTTAGTAACGAAAAATAAGTTGAAATTTACCAAAGTATTTGTTCTCCACAATTCTTTATTTCACTGTTAAAGTTAAAGAGGCTTTGTTTTTTATTCAGAACTTAATATATAAATTTAAATCAGAAAATAAACAAGAAATGGCATCGACAACATTATTGACACCCTAGACTTAATATTTGGTAACAGCCTAACAGCCTACAGCCTATGGTCAAAATAACTGCAATCAAGCACTTCCTATAGCCATCGATGAGCTTCCTGCACCTCTGTACTGGCAGTTTGGCCCACTCCTCTTATGCAAATTGCTACAGTTCTCCCAGATTTTAAGGGTCCCTTCTCCCAACTGCTGTTTTTGGATCTCTCCATAAGTTTTTAATTGGATTTAGATCTGGGTGCTTTTTGAAGTGTGTTTGGAGTCATTACCCTGCTGGAAGATCAATTACCTTTCGACGGAGATCCAGCTTTCTGACACTTGATCTGATATTGCGCTCCAAAATGCCTTGGTATTCTCCTGATTTCATGATGCCATGCACACGTTAAAGGCACCAATGCCAGAGGCAGGAAAGCAACCCCAAAACACCACTGAACATCCTCCATGTTTGACTGTAGGGAAGGTGTTCTTTTCTTTGAAGGCGTCATTTTGTTTTCTGTAAATGATGGTGATGGTGTGCTTTACCAAAAAGTTATCATTTGGTCTCATCTGTCCACAGGACATTCTTCCAGAAGGATTTTGTTCAGGTGTGTTTTGGCAAATTGCAGTCGGGCTTTCTTATGTGTCTCTCTCAGCAGTGGGGTCCTCCTGGGTCTCCTACCATATAACTCCCTTTCATTGAGTTGGCGACGGATGGTGTGAGTTGAAATTGTCGTACCTTGTGACTGAAGGTCATCTTGAATCTGTGTGGCACTTGCTTTTTCCACCATTTGAAAAAAATCCTTCGCTGCAATCTTCCATCAGGTTTTCTCTTGCAGCCACGTCCAGGGAGGTTGGCTACAGTGACTTGAGCCTTAAACTTCCTGATAACATTACGTACGGTGGAAACAGGAACATCAAGGACTATGGAGATGGACTTGTAGCCTTTAGATTGTCCATGCTTGGCTACAATCTTGTGTCTGACCTCCTTCGATAATTCTCTGGTTTTCTTTATTTTCTCTATGATATTTGCAGTATACACAGCGACACAAAACAGGAGAATGGGTCCTTTTCTCTATTCAAACTGGTTGAATGAGTGATTTCTATATTGCAGGCACCTGCAACTCACCACAGGTGAGTTCAATTCCAAAGTAAAGGAGAAGCATCGGCTTGAGATCTAATTATTTTTAATACTTCTAAAAGGTGCCAATAATATTGTCCGGGCCATTTGAGTATTTCCTTGTGGAATAAGCTAAGATTTAATAAATGATTCAGAATTTTTTGGTTTTGTTCAACTGCAAACCAAAGACATACATATGTGGATACCAAAATATTTTTACATTTCAACAGTTTTCTGGAAGAAATAGTGTGTTATTTGAAAAAAGTAAATTGTATGGAATTTGACTGCAATCAAAACCCGTTATTATAGTTCAATTGTTCTAATCCTTACGCAACTGCTGTATCCTATGCATGCCAACACCTACAGATGCCCAATCTTGGCCCATCTCAGTCCTATTGTGTCTGATCAAAAGGTTGCTTACTTTATATCTATTTTTTGTTGTTGCTCCTTTGCACCCCAGTATCTCTACTTGCACATTCATCATCTGCACATTTATCGCTCCAGTGTTTAATTGATAAATTGTAATTATTTCGCCACTATGGTCTATTTATTGCCTTACATTCCTAATCTTACTACATTTGCACACACTGTATATAGACTTTTCTATTGTGTTATTGACTGTATGTTTGTTTATCCCATGTGTAACTCTGTGTTGTTTGTGTCGCAGTGCTTTGCTCTATCTATGCCAGGCCACAGTTGTAAATGAGAACTTGTTCTCAACTAGTCCACCTGGTTAAATAAAGGTGAAATAAAATTTAAAAAATAAATAAATAAACATGCTTTTCTCTCTCTAAAATATGTTTTAGCTGAAGTCAACACCCATTTTCTTATCTGAAATATTCCCCTCTCAGGCCTATTGTGTCTGGTGTGCTTTTAAGCCTTATTGCATTACATTCAAAGACATTGTTAACCCAGTTAGTGTCCTTGTTAGATATAGAATTGCACCTCGGCAGCAGCCAACAGTAAGAATGACTGTTGCAAAGACAATTCATCGCTATCTCCCTCATCCCTCTTTCCCTCTCTTCAAACTACTAGCTGTGACAGCCCAGCATGTGTCTCAGGGTTCGCATGTCGCCAGACGGTGAACGCCATTCATGGAGGTATCTCTCAGATTCCCGGCTGGCGCTGGTGCAGGAGTCCCACAACAATGATGGCGGAGATGGTCACTAATGATTAAGAAGGTATTAACTTAGCCTCATTTCAATTGCAATCTATGGGATTGAATGACCAGAATCCTACAGTGTTATCTCTTCATCTAACATTTGACATTTTGACACAAGTTCTTGTCGAACTTGTGTCAACTTGAAAGCAAAAAGCTAAAACAGTGTTACTGTAGCTAGCCTCATCTGAACCTTCAGAAAGAACAACGTCCGATGTCTGTCTCTGTATAATGGATGGGTTAATAAAGATGTATCGTAGTATTGAATCTCACTGTCTTATCTGCTTCATCAAGGTGACTCACACCAAGTGTGGTAACATTTTACATTATGACCCATCGGAATTAGGGGGCAATCCCTAGAGATCTGATCTCTTTATATCATATTGCTCTAGAGACATTATGACTAGAGCCCTGTGTTTTGGGCTATCATGTCACATGACCTAGATTTTAACCGCAATTTCTGTTCCAGAAATTAGAATTACACCAAAAAGGAAACCAATTGTCTGAGGAAGGGAGAGTTTGTTAAAAAAGCTTAAAATAAAGGTAAAAATCCAGGTTATGTGACATGATTGCCAAAATCAATGTAGACAATCCCTACACAATAAGGAACAGTCCCTACAGAATTGAACAGTAAGAAACCCTGCTCAACTAAATTACTATACATTTCAACAAAATTGCCATACTACATTATACAATGCTGTTACTAAAGTCATTACAGCATTACTACACAGGGATAAGAGAAACTTACTGTACAGAAAAGTATGTTATCCAAAGAGAGCTCACACTGGTCTCCAACTAAATGTTTGTAACTGTGGTTACTGTGGTGAACGTTTGTAAACGTTTGTAACTGTGGTGATAGAATAGTCTTTATCTACCTATGCCATGACTATTTCAATGAAGAAAAAACATGTACTTTTTTAAATACTTTAGTAGAATCCTGAGGAGAGAGTCCAATATAAATCAGACTGCTTTTTCACATACTGTATACACTATCTACAGCCTCATGGTCTTGTACTGTACATGGTACAAATCGTCTCCTATGTGCTATTATTTATCGACAGGAGACCAGCACCGTGAACAATGATGATCCTCATGAGATGATCCTCTGCTGCTGATAAGTCTGCAAAAAGAACAGCCAGTAATGTTAGAGACAGTACCACTTGTCCACAGAGACACCTTTACTGAACTTCTGATAGCTCTAAGACAATAGTGACACTACCGCCCACCTCTTTGGGTGTGAGACATACCAGTACCCACAAAACAATTAGAGAGAAAGAGATGGATAACACCCATGACATAGTTTTACATAACACTGGACAATCTTAAGGGAGGCTATTACATCCTGTGTTATGTCATTGTGTCACAGAGGGAAATTGGTTATGGTTCTATGGGTTCTCTGTACCATTGCTCTAAATGTTATGCAACACCAAGTTCTTCCACACTGATCTCGACAAACCATTTCTGTATGGACCTCACTTTGTGCACGGTGGCATTGGCATCCACGTTCAAAGCCACTGCCACATGAATCTTTTGAGTTGTGGTGGTTAAAATATCACTGCTAAAATCTGTTAAGTGGTTTTTGATTTGCAGGTAGTTCAATACAGTAGGTAATACAGATCATGCGGACTGGGATATGTTCTGGGATGCCTCTGAGAATAACATTGAAGAATACACTGACACTGCGACTGAGTTCATCAGGAAGTGTATAGGGGATGTTGTTCCCACTGATTATTAAGACCTACCCAAACCAAAAACCGTGGATGATGCTTTTTATATAGCTTTCAAGGAGCGGGTGTAACGCCCGGGGTGTAGTGGAAGAAGAAGTCAGGCGCAGGAAGCAGAGAGTTCAGGGTGTAGTGGAAGAAGAAGTCAGGCACAGGAAGCAGAGAGTTCAGGGTAACGCTACTTTTTATGCACCACAACGGTAAACAGACGCCAACCCAAACAAATGCCCCAAACACGGGGAACTTAAAACAGTCCAGTAAAATACAAACACACGGACAACCGTGACCTACAGCCGTGTACACAAGTACACTGAAATAATCCAGCACAACCAGCAGGTTGGTAAATAAAGCCCAACCAATTAGCCTAAACTAAACACATGTGCAACTAATGAACAGAAAAGGGGGAAAAGTGATCAGTGGCAGCTAGTAGGCCGGTGACGACGACCGCTGAGCGCCACCCGAACAGGAAGGGGAGCCACCTTCGGTAGGAGTCCTGACAGTACACATGAAACGAGGGGTTAATGCGATAATAGGAAGGGAGTTGTAATCTATAACACACCTCGATTATCCTCCTCAGGACTTTGAAGGGCCCCACACACTGCGGCCTCAGCTTCCGGCAGGGCAAGCGGAGGGGTAGGTTTCGGGTCTAGAGATTGGTCAGGAAATCCACTGATAAGTGAGACCATGGCTGTTGTGGAATGGGGAGGGGTTGTAACTTCCCTCTAGGAAGGTGCCTAGGAGCCTTACTCTGGGTGCACACAGGACAGGAAGAGACATAAACCCTAACGTCCCTAGCCAAGGTGGGCCACCAATACTTCCGCCGGAGGCCCCGCACTGTCCTCGCCACCCCAGGATGACCCGAGGAGGGTAGGGTGTGAGCCCACCGAATCAGTTGGTCCCGAACACCAAGCGGCACGTACTTACGCCCAGCCAGACACTGAGGAGGCGCAGGCTCCTCCCGTAACGCCAGCTCGATGTCCGAGTCCACCTCCCATACCACTGGTGCCACCAGCCACTAGGCTGGAAGGATGAAAGTAGGCTCGGTGGACTGATCCTCCGTGTCATAGAGATGGGACAGCGCGTCGGCCTTTATGTTCAGGGAGCATGGTCTATAAGACAGAGTGAACCTGAATCGGGTGAAGAACATGGCCCACCTTGCCTGACGTGGATTCAGTCTCCTAGCTGCCCGAATATACTCCAGATTCTGGTGGTCGGTCCAGATGAGAAAAGGGTGCTTAGCCCCCTCAAGCCAGTGTCTCCACACCCTCAGGGCCTTGACCACCGCTAACAACTCCCGGTCCCCCACATCATAGTTACGCCCCGCCGGACTGAGCTTCCTCGAAAAGAAAGCGCAGGTGCGGAGTTTTGGTGGCGTACCCGAGCGCTGTGATAGCACGGCACCCACCCCAGCCTCGGATGCGTCAACCTCCACTATGAATGCTAGAGAGGGGTCCGGGTGCGCCAACACGGGTGGATCCGTGAACAGCGCCTTCAACCTATTGAAGGTTCTGTCCGCCTCTGCCGACCACCGCAAACGCACTGGCCGCCCCTTCAGCAGTGAGGTAATGGGGGCCGCTACCTGGCCAAAACCCCGGATAAACCTCCGGTAGTAATTGACAAACGCCAAAAACCTCTGCACCTCCTTCACCGTGGTAGGAGTTGGCCAATTACGAACGGCCTTAATGCGGTTACACTCCATCACGACCCCTGAGGTGGAAATGCGATAACCCAGGAAGGATACGGCTCGTTTGGAGCACACACACTTCTCAGTCTTGACGTATAGGTCATGCTCCAGCAGTCTACCAAGCACCTTGTGTACCAGAGACACATGCGTGGCGCGGGTGGCAGAATAGATCAGAATATCATTGATATAGACAACCATGCCCTGCCCGTGCGGGACCCTGAGAATCTCATCTACAAAGGATTGAAAGACGGCTGGATCATTCTTTAACCCATACAGCATGACGAGGTACTCATAGTGGCCTGATGTGGTACTAAACTTGGTTTTCCACTTGTCTCAATCCCTAATACGCACCAGACTACGCGCTCCTGAGGTCCAGTTTTGTGAAATGATTCCACCGCCGTAGCAATGAGAGGTAGTAGGTAACTAAACGGTAGGTAACTAAACCCCACTGTGATGGCATTTAGACCTCTATAATCAATGCAAGGACGCAGACCTCCCCCTTTTTTTTCTAGAGGAGACGGGTGAGATGGAGGGCCGAATGTACCTCTGCCCTAGAGATTCCGTGACATATGTCTCCATAGCCAACGTCTCCTCCTGGGACAATGGGTACACGTGACTCTTGAGAAGCACAGCGTTCACCTGGAGATGTATCTCACAATCCCCCTGTCGATGAGGTGGTAATGTAGTCGCTCTCTTCTTACTGAAAGCGATTGCCAAATCGGCATATTCAGGGGGATGCGCACCGTGGAACCCTGGTCTGGACTCTCCACCAACGTGGCACCGATGGAAACTCCCAGACACCTTCCAGAACACTCCTCTGACTACCCCTGGAGAACCCCCTATCTCCACGAAATCTTAGGATTGTGACTAGCCAGCCAGGAATCCCCAACACCACTGGGTGGTGGAACGAACAGGACCCTCTCCGAACCCTCGCGGGTAGCCAGCAGATTGTCCAGCCGGATAGACACATCGATGAGTTCATCAAGGTAGAGAGCGGTGTCCGGACGTCCCTATGGGACTCTCAATCACAGCCAAATGTGATACAGCCTGGATTATAACCAGGGACTGTAGTGACACCTCTTGCACTAAGATGCAGTGCCTTAGACTGCTGCGCCACTCGGGAGCCCATTGCTAACATCAACAACATCATGCCAGAAACTCTAGACCCACTCCAATTGACATACCGCCCCAACAGATCCACAGATGATGCAATTTCAATCGCACTCCACACTGCCCTTTCCCACCTGGGCAAAAGGAACACCTATGTGATAATGCTGTTCATTGACTACAGCTCAGCTTTCAACACCATAGGGCACAGAAAGCTCGTCACTAAGCTAAGGACCCTGGGAATAAACACTTCCCTTTGTAACTGGATCCTGGACTTCCTGACGGGCCGCCCACAGGTGGTAACTGTAGGCAACAACACATCCCCCATTCTGATCCTCGACACTGGGGCTCCTTATGGGTGCATGGTTAGTCCCCTCCTGTACTCCCTGTTCACCCACGACTGCGTGGCCAAACACAACTCCAACACCATCTTTAAGTTTGCTGACAAAACAACAGTGGTAATAGACCTGATCACTGACAACGATGAGACAGCCTATATGGAGGAGGTCAGAGACCTGGCAGTGTGGTGCCAGGACAACAACCTCTCCCTCCATATGAGCAAGACAGGAGCTGATTGTGGACTATAGGAAAAGGAGGGCTGAACAGGCCCCCATTAACATTGAAGGGGCTGAAGTGGAGCATGTTGAGAGTTTCAAGTTCCTTAGTGTCCACATTACCAACAAACAATCATGGTCCAAACACACCAAGACAGTGAAGAGGGCACGACAACACCTTTTCCCCCTCAGGAGACTGAAAAGATTTGGCATGGGTCCCCAGATTCTCAAAAGGTTCTACAGCTGCACCATTGAGAGCATCCTGACCGGTTGCATCACCACCTGGTATGACAACTGCTCGGCATCTGACCGTGAGGCGCTACAGAGGGTAGTGCTTACAGCCCAGTGCATCACTGGGGCCAAGCTTCCTGACATCCAGGACCTATATACTAGGCGGTGTCAGAGGAAGTTCCAAAAAGTTTATTTAGTAAATATTTTCTTAACTCTATCTCCTGATTTGCATTGCTCGTTGAGGGCTTGTAAGTAAGCATTTCACTGTAAGGTCTACGACCTGTTGTATTTGGCGCATGTGACAAATACAATTTGATTTGCACCGCAATAGTTAAATAGGATAGACCTTTTACTAGAACACAGTATATATACTGAACAAAAATATAAATGCAACATGCAACAGTTTCAAAGATTTTATTGGGTTACAGTTCATTTAAAGAAATCAGTCAATTGAAATAAATAAATTAGGCTCTAAACTATGGATTGCACATGACTGGGCAGGGGTGCAGCCATGGGCGGGCATTATATATTTTTATTTAACCAGGCAAGACAGTAAGCAACAAATTCTTATTTACAATGATGGCCTAGCCCGTCCAAACCCGGACGATGCTGGGCCAATTATGCACCACCACCATCAGAATGAGTTTTTCCTCACAAAATGGCTTTATTACAGACAGAAATACTCCTCAATTTCATCAGCTGTCCAGATTTCTGGTCTCAGATGATCCCACAGGTGAAGAAGCCAGATGTGGAGGTCCTGGGCTTGCGTGGTTACACATGGTTGCGGTTGTGAGGCCGGTTGGACGTACTACCAAATTCTCTAAAGGAGGCTTATGGTAGAGAAAGGAACATTTTATGGCAACAGCTGTGATGGACATTCCTGCAGTCAACATGCCAATTGCCCGCTCCCTCAAAACTCTGTGGCATTGTGTTGTGTGACAAAACTGCACATTTTAGAATGGCATTTTATTGTCCCCAGCACAAGGTGCACCTGTGTAATGATCATGCTGTTTATTCAGCTTCTTGATATGCCACACCTGTCAGGTGGACAGATCATCTTGGCAAAGGATAAATGTTCTCTAACAGGGATGTAAACAAATTTGTGCACAAAATTTGAGATAAATAATATTGTTCTGCATTTGGAAAAATTCTGGAATAGTTTATTTCAGGTCTTGAAACATGGGACCAACACTTAACATCAGTGGAGGCTGCTGAGGGGAGGATGGCTCATAATAATGCCTGGAACAGAGTGAATGATACCATTCCACACATTCCGATCCAGCCATTACCAAGAGTCTGTTCTCCCCAATGTATATACACTCTGGGCTCCGACATTGCTTGTCCTAATATATCTTTATTTCTTAATTCCATTCTTTAACTTTTTAGAACCTTCTGTATTGTTGGATATTACTGCACTGTTGGAGCTAGGAATACAAGTATTTTGCTACATCCGCAATATCTGCTAAATGTATTTTTTATTTAACATTTAAGCAGGCAAGTCAGTTAAGAACAAATTCTTATTTACAATGGCGGCCTACCCCGGCCAATGCCTAACCCGGACAACGCTGGGTCAATTGTGCGCAGCCCTATGGGACTCCCAATCACGGCCGGTTATGATACAGCCTGGAATTGAACCAGGGTCTGCAGTGACACACTGAAATGCAGTGCTTTAGACTGCTGCACTCAATGAACAGGATGCGGTAACATACAGTACACAGGCCTCTGTCTTTTTGTATGTGTGTGTGTCTCTCTATCGTTCTGTCTGTCTCTCACCCTCTCTCTGTCTGTCACTCTTTCTCTCTCTCCGATTCTCTCTTTGGTGCCAGCTGTCTGCCACACGTGAACAGGGAGAGATGGGAATGAGAGAGGGAGCAGCCCAAGGACACCCTGATAACAAAGAGGAGTGTGCAAAACCACACACTTTCTCTCTTTTTCTCTCTCTTTCCTCAAACATAAAATTGTACTGAATCACAAGTGCACACAATCATATTCACTCTGTATTTTATGTTTTTTCATCATCAAATTTTGTGTGAAAGGCTTGGAGTTAATTTCACCAGGCTAATGGAGTTTGTTGGCGTAATTACCAGAGTAGCCTAGATAGCAGACAGTCATTCTCCACATCAGTTCCTTGTTAGCTCAAACTCCCTCCAGTGGCTGAACAAGATACAGTACATTCTCCCCTGGTGGACGTGGCACAATGGAATTGAAAAGATATGTAGCATACCTCAGGGGATCTAATCCATTCAATATCACAGGAAGTATTTTTTCCACATATTTATGCAATCCCAGGTATCATGTTATATGTTCCTGCTGGTCTGGATATATTCTCATGTGAAAAATGTAATAGTGCAAAACCTGTGTTATTCTATTCCCATAACTCAAAGCATGCACAAAGACCTATTTATGACAGGTACAGTTGTCTTCTTTAATGATGAGAGGGGGTCATGTCAGATTGTGATTAGGGAGCTGAGGTCACCAGGGTCCTCTTCACTTTCATCTGGGGTACTGTACTATTGATATAATCGGGTTAAAAAACAGTGTTCAATCTGGTTTAACAAAGCTACTATAGACATGCCCCTAAACATGTAGCTAGTTGAGGTCACCAGGTCTTTTTCACTGTGGTGTGTGTACTTATACCTTAGAGACCCGCCCCTAAAATGTGAAACACAACCCTTCTCATGTTCCTCTCAGTGACGTTTAAGGTAGAAATCAAATCTCAAGGGTGCAGTTGTCACAAAGAAAACAAGGCAAAAAACAACATAGATCAACAAAACAATGTAATGCTTCACAAAACTATTTTTCTCCCTTTCCGAGATTTGGTCGGGTGTGGAGCTGGAGGGCAGGGACAGCTTCCTCCTCTCAGAGTTTGGAAATCAGGGCATCAGGCCAGCATGAGAAAACATTTAGAAGAAAGAACCAGAGGGGAAAAGAGTGAAAGAAAGGGAAGTTCACAATGATCTCTTTTCCCCAATGTCTCAACCTGTAGAGACACCTGACACTACTGATTGAGTGAATTCATATCCCTGTGATGGCAGCAAGGAATAAAACAGCAGATAGTAGCTGAAGGTTGAGTGTGAGAGGAATGTGCAGAGACAAATAGGACACAAACGTTTCTTTGTCACAACAGACAAGAGACACAGAGGAGGGACAGTTACAGGGCACAGCACACAGTCATCTCTACCCGGGGCAGGCTGTCATTGTAAAATAAGAATTTGTTCTTATTAACTGACTTGCCTAGTTAAATAAAGTTACTATTATTTGTTAATAATGTTAGTTCTGTGTGTGTCATAGACCATAGTTACAATGGTGAGGTGCCTGTGTTGAACCAATTATATTTAGCATCTAATAATAGATAACAGTTATTTGTAATTTCAAATACGACTCTGCTAAAAACTCGCAGCCTCCCTTCCTCACATTTCAACATGTGAAATAGTTTATTTGTAATTTTTATCAGCCTTATAAATAACGGGCCATATGCACTTGCACGTGCAAGCCACTAGTGGTCGGTCGACTTACTGTCAACTTGATGACGGGGCAAGCTTAAGTGCTCTTCCAGAGACACTTAGAAAGGAGTAGGATCCTCTCCTGAAGCAACTGGTCCTCCATTGAGATGCGGGGTTCGACCGAGGCCACTACGGTAGTTCGAGTAAATCAAGAACTGTTGTCTTACGTGGGCTTCGGTTGAGGGCTTGTTCTAACTTTAAATTGTAAAGTTATTAGTTATTATTTTAGTAGCAACCGACTGGGTTATAACGTTAGCTATCTAACTTTGTGTGTTGCTGTAGCTACCGTTAGCTAACTGGTGAGAGGTGAGTTTGTAATGCTGTGTGTTATGTCTCGTACCTTGACTGTCATCCACGTGTGGCTACTGGTTTTTAATTAGCTCCCGGGCTAACTAGCAGTCAGCTGATTTAACTAGCTAGCTAGTGGCAGACAGATTAGCCTAGGCAGTCGATAGTGGCTAAACTAGTACAGTAGCGGATGCAAGCGAGACGTTATCTCACTCTTCGCATGTTTGTTGTCAATTCTAGCCTCTTCGCTCCAGGATACCTGTACACACAGCTCCTGGAGCAGAGGCTATGCCAATTCTAGTTTTGGGGCACGATGACGTCAATTCCAAACATGGCCAGAGAACTGTCCATGTAACGTCAATGAGCTACCTAATGAACATTTTATTAGGCTAAAAACAAACATGTTATCCTTGCCTAGCTATACGGCATCAACTTTTCTCAAGTGGCATTGTATGATGCCACTTGTTGCATCCCCGACATTTTCTTGCTTTAGTGTGCATAATCAACTAGCTTAGCTAGCATGCCTTTGCTAACATGTCATCCTTCACTGTGTGTGTGGATTTGAATGACGTCTGCTGCACGTGGGCAGGTAGCGAGGTAGGAAGATGGTTACACAAATTGAGTGACCCATTTCAAACTAGTTTGTAGGATCAATTACCAGTCATTTGTCATGCATGTGTATGGAATTTAACTTTTGATGACTGTTTTCTCATCTTTTGTGGACATGCAAGCAAAGAGTTCCCTAGTCTCACTACATCAACTACCAACCAATTCTCATGAAAGATAAATAAATCATGCAATCACAGTGCTTTGACATCCATCAAACACTGATTTGGATCCTGCCATCTGATTTCCTGCCATCCACCCCCCCCCCCCATCAACTTCTTTACAGTGATCTGCTGTGTTAACTTCATGCTGCTTGTTTGATAAGTATCACCCCACTACATCTCAACCTCCTGCATGACTCCTCCCCCCCATAATCATCTGGCCCTCAGTCCAACTGCATGTGTCCTCCCCTTTCCTGAACTGAGAGGGCCTCCACTAAACTGCATGCGCTCTCCCTTGAACTGAACTGAGTGGGTCTCCCCTCGGCGCGCCTACTTTTCTGTGAGTGCTTCACTGACCATGGGGAAGGACAGGGGGGGTAATGCTATGGTTCTGTCGTCGAAGAGGCCGTGCCACGGGTGGGGGGACCACGGTCGCGACCTGGAAAAGCTGCGTTCGACCCTGGAGGTAGAGAAGTGCCGTAACCATCAGGCTCACCAGAGGTTCTCTCTGGAGCTGCGTCGGCTCCGCGAGGAGGCTGAGAGGGAGCAGCAGCGGGCCCTGAGGGAGCTGACGGCCAGGCACGAGCGACAGAAGGCCCTGGAACTCCAGCGGCTACAGGAGGTGCTGAGGAGGGAGCAGGCTGCTGAGGTGAGACACCTGCTGAGATACAAAGGACAGGAGTTAAAGGCGGTAGGCACTGGGCTGGAGAGGGAAGCTGCCACCAGGCAGGCCAGGGAACTGCAGCGCCGGCTGGTTGAGGAGGCCAACACAACCATCACTAAGTCTGGGTGGAAGAGCAGGGGGGAGAACGTAGACAGAGAGCCTGGTTGTGTTTGCAGCGGTGCCAGCTGCCGTAAGCTGGAGCAGCTGCTGGTGAGGCTGCAGGTTACAGATAGAGATGGAGAGCAGGCTGAGTTCCTCCAGCGTCTCAGACAGGAGCTGGAACTGGAGAAAGACCTCTGCCACCTGCTTGAAGTTGACGGACATGGACGACGACTAGGGACCAGGGAGGTGAAGGAGAGGAACCAGAGCTCCTCCAGGGCTCTCAAAACCAGGCACAGGTCTAAGAGCTGTGTCCATCTCCTCAGCAGCAGCACCACCCAGGACCAGGAAGAGCACTCCCATCGCAGTGGGCCTCCACCACTGGCCCGCTCCATGTCCCTTTCCCAGAGCTCCAAGAGTCCCTCATCCCCTCCACCCAAGAAGAGAACCAGGAGAGAGCATATGAACGTGGCTTCAGGAAGGAACCTCAGTGCAGCTGCCCGCTGCTCCTCTCCCCTGGCTGGGGACACCTGTCGAAGCACCAGCTCCCCTCAGACCACATCCTCACCCCATGCAGGCTGGGACCTCCAGTCTAAGTCGCCTGGGTCAGACAAGTCCTCGCCCTCCAAATACTCTGACAAGGATAACATGGAGGACCACATGGAGGTAAGCTGCTTCATATTTGCATTTTCTCACCCCTCTTTCCTTTGACTATAGGTTGATGAGGTGATTTGAGGTCACCTTTCTGGTCTCATTATAGCAAATGCCATGGCATCAAACTTTCTAATGTGCACATGCATTGATTTTGATTATGTAATGTGTTTCTGATTTGTTATTCAAGTAATTTGGGCATATGCTTTAATAATGCCAGCACAGGCTTTAAAAATGCAACCTTGCATGTTTTTATTTTGCTCAATGAGCGTGTAAGATATGCAGTATAAAGCAAAAGCAATCCTTATAGTCATCGTCTTGGAAGGAGATCAGATAAAAGCTCAAGGAAATTGGATTAGGTCTACTGGTCATAAACACCTGAGTTGTTCCATGTCATTTCAGCAATCCATGACACCCACCATCACATACTATTCCAGAACAATTTGTGTAGTTAGATACAGATAAGATTAGCATTCCTGCAGCATTATTTTGTTAGCTTTAATGATTGTGCCCAAATTGGCCCTTTCTTTGATTTATAAGATTCAATATAGTACCCAACATCCAATGTTAGGCCAAATGTATTCTTTCCATTGTGTAAAGGAATCCAATTAAAGTTGTCAAAAGCCACCCACGGACCCCACACCCCACCCCAACAAGAGGTATGCAGTATGAGTTGACCATGTTTGACAAGTAGTATGGAGCTGCAGTTTGGAGTATTGCTTCTTCATCCTATCTAATGTATTCCATGTGTAACTTGTGATGCAGATACACAGGGAATACGTTTCCCCTATATGCATTTAGCAGTGGAACATTTTTATAATTGCAGGAAATTAGCTTTGAAACTGCAATTGTTCTCTTATCCCCATGCATGATACCATTTGTAGAATTGCAGGAAATTAACTTTTTTTTAAAGCTACATTTTGTTTCTGTCATTTTGTCTTCCACCTGCTAACTTTGCCACCGCTGCCAAAACATTTTTATTAGGGGAAACATTGGTTGAGGTTTTCTCCCATTCAGAGAAATTAGTCACTTGCATGATTTACTATAATGTTAGTGGTGGCTATTTAACAGTCTTTTGGCCTTGAGATAGAAGCTTTTCACAGTCTTTTCTTCCATTTATTAAATGGATCACACAACTTCCTTTGCAACTTTGGGTAGAAAACCAATAGCTTTGGCTCAAGAGGAAAATAAATTGTGTGGTCAAGCCAGTCCACTGTGAATGCAGTTAATGGTGACCACCTCTTAGCAACCTAATGCTTCAACCCTCAGGGCTGTCCCTATGGTGCAATTCTCATATGAAGACTTTTCCTACAAGCCTAAAACTGATGTAATGGGCTAGTGACTAAAATGTTGTGACAACTCCAATATAATACAATTATAAACCTTTGCAGTCATAACATTTGAAAACATCTATGTAGTGTGATTAGTGACATTGTGTGTGTTTGGGACTTTTACCATTGAAGACCATTAGAACTGCTGTCCAATACTTGTTCCATCATGTGGATAGGGGGGTGTTCCTCTGTAAACTAATCCTCCTTACTGTTTTGAAGGGAATAAGATACTCACAAAGGGGACATTTCCTGGACAGAGATTAAGCCTAAGAGAAGGACAAACTGAATTGCTTTCATGGAGGACTGGCTTGAATTGTGAGGATGACCACACAATTGTATTTTATCATGGGCAAAAGCTATCGTCTTTGCAACTTTGGGTAGAAAATCAATGTTATGATCCATTTAATAAACACGAGCAGCAAAATGTATAAAAGGTTGTGGCAGTCGCAGGAACAACGGTATCTAGTAGGGAAAAACATGTTACCCTAATTTCTGGACTATTAAATGCACCTGAATATAAACCGCACCCACTGAATAAAAAAAATAAAAAAGGTATTTTGTACATAAATAAGCCACACATGTCTATAAGCCGCAGGTGCCTACCGGTACGTTAAAACAAATGTCTTTACACAGCCTTTAAACGCAGTTTGTAACAAAAATAGTGTTGTAACAAAAATGGTTGAACGAAACACGGCTTGGAACAACATTTAAAAAAATAGCAGTAAACAGCAGCCTACCAAGAAAGTCATTGGTCCTTGACTATCCTCAAAGCACTTCATGAAACCACTGAAGTGATCTGCTTCGGGTCGGAGTTGAATAGCTCAGAACCTTAGCTTTCCGGGAACAGGAACAATGGTGGCCCTCTTCAAGCACGCAGGAACAGCAGAAACTGTTGATGATAGGGATTTTTTGAAATGTCCTCGCTGTCAGCAGCTCTATTTCCTTTTCCAACAGCCAGATCGATCGCCTTCAACTTGGGATGCTGCATCTATGCCTGCAGCCTTTGTCGATGAGGTTGACAAAATGTCTTAATCACCTCAGAATGATGAAGTTTGAGAGACTGCATTTAAGTCACATTGCAGGCCGTGTCAGTGGCACTGTTTGTCCTCAAAGCGGCAAAAAAGTTATTTAGTCTGCCTGGGAGCAAGACATCCTGGTCCGTGACTGGGCTGGATTTCATCTTGTAGTCCGTGATTGACTGTAGACCCTGCCACATGCCTCTTGTGTCTGAGCCATTGAATTGAGATTCCACGTGGGAAAAAAGTGTACTGACGCTTAAAGTTTGATAGCCTTACGGTGGGAATAACACTCTTTGGTAAATAATGCCAGACACCTTGCCCTGAAAAAGCTAATTTCTCTGAAAAAAATAGTTTCACAGTGAATACATTACAAAGGATGAAGAAGCAATACTCCAAGCCGCAGCTCCATACTACTTGTCAGACCAAGAACTGATACTGTGTACTGGCTGTTGGGGTGGGTGTGTATTCCCATCTGGCTTTTGATAATGTCCCAGTCCAGTTCCTGGATGTTTTACTCATTGCTAGGAAGAATGGTCAAAATCTGATGTTCAGTACTATATTGGGATATTATTGTTTTAATTTAAAATGCCTGTAGGCAATCAGCAAATTTCTTAGATCAAAATAATGTTTCAGGAATGATAAGATTATCTGTTTAACTACGTCAGCTTTTCCGAAGGGGGCGGGGCAGGGCACAATCTGAGATGGTAGAGTAACAATGATCCAAGGTTTTACCACCCCTGGTTGCGAATGGCCCATGCTGATCAAATTTAGGGGTTTGTTTTCAGATTGTCTTTGTAAATAAATGAATGCAGCCTGACTGAACAAATGTTTTCCAGTTTGCAAAGAGTTAAATAAAGTTCCTTACATGATCATTTAGGGATAATACGTGTGATTATAATCGGCATGATTGGTTGGAAGATAACCTTTTCCCATTTGAGACCCTGAGGAATCTAAATCAGGTTTTCATCAAGGATTTGAGTTCCTCCGTTCATCTTTCTGTTGATCACACCATGTCCCTGCTGGTCATCCCCACAGCATGATACTGCCCCACCATACTTCACCAGAGAGATGTTTGGCCCTTCTTTGGACACCGTGTTAGAAACCCTCCAGGCAAGCTTCAATGCCATAAGCAATGTCTCCGTGGCCTCCAAATGCTCTTATTAACATTCACTATACAACTCTCAATCTGTGGCCTCCAAATGCAGAGAAAACGTAAATGCAGCTCTTCAATATCCCTCTGGAATGCCACCCTTGCTCCAACATCAACTCTTGTTGTCTGACTTAGACTGGACATTGACAACTAAAATACTTAGAAGTGTCTGGTTAGACTGTAAACTCTCCTTCCAGACCCACATCAAACATCTCCAATCCAAAGTTAAATCTAGAATTGGCTTCCTTTCGCAACAAAGCATCCTTCACTCATGCTGCCAAACATACCCTTGAAAACTGACCATCCTACCAATCCTGAGTTGACGATGTCATTTACAAAATAGCCTTCAATACCCTACTCAACAAATTGGATGACAGTCTACTCAATGTAAGAAATCACGTTTTGTCAAAAAGCTGCATAGTTTCTACCCACCCATTGCGACCTCTCAGTCGCTCGTTGGCTGGCCCTCGGTTCATACTCGTCGCCAAACCCACTGGCTCCATGTCATCTACAAGACCCTGCTAGGTAAAGTCCCCCCTTATCTCAGCTCGCTGGTCACTATAGCATCACCCACCTGTAGCACGCTCTCCAGCAGGTATATCTCTCTGGTCACCCCCAAAACCAATTATTTCTTTGGCCGCCTCTTTCCAGTTCTCTGCTGCCAATGACTGGAACGAACTACAAAAATCTCTGAAACTGGGAACCCTTATCTCCCTCACTAGCTTTAAGCACCAACTGTCAGAGCAGCTCACAGATTACTGCACCTGCCCACCTATAATTTAGCCCAAACAACTACCTCTTTCCCTACTGCAGCCCATTATTTTTGTTTCTACTTTGCACATTCTTCCACTGCAAATCTACCATTCCAGTGTTTTACTTGCTATATTGTATTTACTTTGCCACCATGACCTTTTTTTGCCTTTACCTCCCTTATCTCACCTCATTTGCTCACATCGTGTATAAACTTGTTTATACTGTATTATTGACTGTGTTTGTTTTACTCCATGTGTCGTTGTATGTGTCGAACTGCTTTGCTTTATCTTGGCCAGGTCGCAATTGTAAATGAGAACTTGTTCTCAACTTGCCTACCTGGTTAAATAAAGGTGAAATAAATCAAATAAAACCATAGGGATGGTGCCAGGTTTTCATCCAGTCGTGATGCTTGGCATTCAGGCCAAATAGTTTAATTTAGGTTTCATCAGACCAGAGACCAGACCAGTTTCTCATGTTCTGAGAGTCCAAGCGGACTGTCATGTGCCTTTTACTGAGGAGTGGCTTCCATCTGGCCACTATCATAAAGGCCTGATTGGTGAAGTGCTGCAGAGATGGTTGTCCTTCTGGAAAATTCTCCCATCTCCACAGAGGAACTCTGGAGCTCTGTCATTGACCATCGGGTTCTTGGTCACCTCCCTGACCAAGGCCATTTTCCCTCGATTGCTCAGTTTGGCTAGGCGGCCAGCTCTAGGAAGAGTCTTGGTGGTTCCAAACTTCTTCCATTTAAGAATGATGGATTCCACTGTGTTCTTGGGGACCAACATCATGGCTTGGTTTTTGCTTTGACATGCACTGTCGACTGTGGGACCTTATATAGACAGGTGTGTGCTTTTCCAAATCATGTCCAATCAATTTAATTTACCACAGGTGGACTCCAATCAAGTTGTAGAAACATCTCAAGGATGTTCAATGGAAATGGGATGCACCTGAGCTCAATTTTGAGTGTCATAGCAAAGGTTCTGAATATTTATGTAAATAAGGTATTTCTTGTTTTTATTTTTAATACATTTGCAAAAATTTCATCCTCCCTATACACCATAACTAAGTCAAAAGATTGGACACATTTACTTATGACTTTTCTACATTGTAGAATAATAGTGAAGATGTCAACTATGAAATTACACATGGAATCATGTAGTAACCAAAAGTGTTAAACAAGTCAAAATATATTTTAGACTCTTCAAAGTAGCCACCCTTTTCCTTGATTACAGCTTTGCACACTCTTGGCACTCTCAACCAGTTTAACCTGGAATGCTTTCTCAACGGTCTTGAAGGAGTTCCCACATATGCTGAGCACTTGTTGGCTGGTTTTCCTACATCACACCTGCTCCTCCATGCTTCATGGTGGGAACCACACATGCAGAGATTATCCGTTCACCTACTCTGCATCTTACAAAGTCACGGTGGTTGGAACCCAAAATCTCAAATTTGGACTCATCAGACCAAAGGACTGATTTACACCGTTCCAATGTCTATTGCGCATGTTTCTTGGCCCAAGGAAGTATCTTATTCTAATTGGTGTCCTTTAGTAGTGGTTTCTTTGCAGCAATTCGACCATGAAGGCCTGATTTCACGCAGTCTCCTCTGAACAGTTCATGTTGAGATGTGTCTTAATTTCTGAGGCTGGTAACTAATGAATTTATCCTCTGCAGCAGAGGTAACTCTGGATCTTTCTTTCCTGTGGTGCTCCTCGTTAGAGTCAGTTTCATCAAGAAGCTTCAAATGTGCCTTATTGACCGACCTTTATGCCTTAAAGTAATGATAGACTGTAATTTCTCTTTGCTTATTTGAGCTGTTCTTGCCATAATATTTGGTAAAAGACCATGTTCTGTATACCACCCCTACCTTGTCACAACACAACTGATTGGATCAAACGTATTAAGAGGGAAAGAAATTCCATAAATTAACTTTGAACAAGGCACACCTCTTAATTGAAATGCATTCAAAATTACTACCTCATGAAGCTGGTTGAGTGCCAATATTGTGCAAAGCTGTCAAGGCAAAGGGTGGCTACTTCACTATTATTCTACAATTTAGTAAAAATAAAGAAAAACCTTTAGTAAAAATAAAGAAAAACCCTTGAATTAGTAGGTGTGTCCAAACTGTTGACTGGTACTGTACAATGAACAAAAATATAAACTCAACATGTATTGGTTTCATGAGCTGAAATAAGATCCCTGAAATGTTCTATATGCACAAAAAGCTTATTTCTCAATGTTGCACATATTTATTTACATCCCTGTTGGTAAGCATTTCTCCTTCGCCATTATAATCCATCCACCTGACAGATGTTGCATATCAAAAAGCTGATTAAATGGCATCATTACACCTTGTGCTGGTGACAATAAAAGGCCACTCTAAAATGTGCTGTTTTATCACACAACGCAATGCCACAGATGTCTCAAGTTTTGAGGGAATGTTTAATTGACAATGTCCACCAGAGCTGTTGCCATATAATTGAATGTTCATTTCTCTACTGTCTGCTGTCTGGACAGCTGGAGAAACTGTGGGTGTGCATAACCAAAGAATTTCTGCACAAATAGTCAGAAACCGTTGTAACCGACTTCAGTGGGCAAATGCTCACCTTTGATGGCTACTGGCTCGCTGGAGAAGTGTGCTCTTCACGGATTAATCCCCATTTCAACTGTGCCAGGTAAATGGCAGACAGCGTGTATGGCGTTGTGTGGGGAGCGAGCAGGTTCTGATGGTACGGGCAGTCATAAGCTACGGACAACGCACACAATTGCATATCGATTGCCATTTGAATGCACAGCGATACCGTGACAAGATCCTGAAGCCCATTGTCATGCCATTCATCTGACGCCATCATATGTTTCAGCATGATAATGCACAGCCCCATGTGACAAGGATCTGTGTACAGTTCCTGGAAGCTTAAAATGTCCCAGTTCCATAGCTTGCATGCTCACCAGACATGTCACCCATTGAGCATGTTTGGGATGCTCTGGATCACCATGTACGACAGCGTGTTCCAGTTCCTACCCATATCCAGTAACTTCGCACAGCCATTGAAGGATGGGACAGCATTCCCCAGGCCACAATCAACAACCTGATCAACTCAAGGTGAAGAGGCGACACCGGGATGCTGGCCATCTAGGCAGTTGCAATGAAAAGCCACATCTCAGACTGGCCAATAAAAGATTAAGATGGGCAAAATAACAGACATTGGACAGAGGAACTCTGCCTAAAAGGCCAGCATTCCAGAGTCGCCTCTTCACTGTTGACGTTGAGACTTGTGTTTTGTGGGTACTATTTAATGAAGCTGCCAGTTGAGGACTTGTGAGACGTCTGTTTCTCAAACTAGACGCTCTACTGTACTTGTCCTCTTGCTCAGTTGTGCACCGGGGCCTCCCACACTTTCTATTCTGGTTAGAGTCAGTTCGCGCTTTTCTGTGAATGGGAGTAGTACACAGCATTGTACAAGATCTTCAGTTTCTTGGCAATTTCTCGCATGGAATAGCCTTCATTTCTCAGAACAAGAATAGACTGAGTTTCAGAAGAAAGTACTTTATTTCAGGCCATTTTGAGCCTGTAATCGAACCCACACATTCTGATGCTCCAGATACTCAACTTTTGTTTTATATTTTATTTCACCTATTTAATTAATTACTTAAATTATACAATGTGATTTTTCTGGATTTTTGTTTTAGATTCCGTCTCTCACAGTTGAAGTGTACCTATGATAACAATTACAGACCTCTACATGCTTTGTAAGTAGGAAACACTGCCGATTTTGCAGGTTATCAAATACACTGCTCAAAAAAATAAAGGGAACACTAAAATAAAACATCCTAGATCTGAATGAATGAAATATTCTTATTCAATACTTTTTTCTTTACATAGTTGAATGTGCTGACAACAAAATCACACAAATGATCAATAGAAATCAACCCATGGAGGTCTGGATTTGGAGTCACACTCAAAACTAAAGTGGAAAACTACACTTCAGGCTGATACAACTTTGATGTAATGTCCTTAAAACAAGTCAAAATTAGGCTCCGTAGTGTGTGTGGCCTCCACGTGCCTTTATGACCTCCCTACAAAGCCTGGGCATGCTCCTGATAAGGTGACGGATGGTCTCCTGAGGGATCTCCTCCCAGACCTGGACTAAAGCATCCGCCAACTCCTGGACAGTCTGTGGTGAAATGGTGGATTGGTGGATTGGAGCGAGACATGATGATACCGAGATTTGCTCAATTGGATTCGGGTCTGGAGAACGGGCGGGCCAGTCCATAGCATCAATGCCTTCCTCTTGCAGGAACTGCTGACACACTCCAGCCAGATGAGGTCTAGCATTGTCTTGCATTAGGAGGAACCCAGGGCCAACCGCACCAGCATATGGTCTCACAAGGGGTCTGAGGATCTCATCTCGGTACCTAATGGCAGTCAGGCTACCTCTGGCGAGCATATGGAGGGCTGTGCGGCCCCCCAAAGAAATGCCACCCCACACCATTACTGACCCACCGCCAAACCGGTCATGCTGGAGGATGTTGCTGGCAGGAGAACGTTCTCCACTGCGTCTCCAGACTGTCACGTCTGTCACGTGCTCAGTGTGAACCTGCTTTCATCTGTGAAGAGCACAGGGCGACAGTGGCGAATTTGCCAATCTTGGTGTTCTCTGGCAAACGCCAAACGTCCTGCACGGAGTTGGGCTGTAAGCACAACCCCCACCTGTGGACGTCGGGACCTCATACCACCGTCATGGAGTCTGTTTCTGACCGTTTGAGCAGACTCATTCACATTTGTGGCCTGCTGGTGGTCATTTTGCAGGGCTCTGGCTGTGCTCCTCCTTGCACAAAGGCGGAGGTAGCGGTCCTGCTGCTGGGTTGTTGCCCTCCTACGGCCTCCTCCACGTCTCCTGATGTACTGGCCTGTCTCCTGGTAGCGCCTCCATGCTCTGGACACTACGCTGACAGACACAGCAAACCTTCTTCTTGCCACAGCTCGCATTGATGTACCATCCTGGATGAGCTGCAATACCTGAGCCACTTGTGTGGGTTGTAGACTCCGTCTCATGCTACCACTAGAGTGAAAGCACCACCAGCATTCAAAAGTGACCAAAACATCAGCCAGGAAGCATAGGAACTGAGAAGTGGTCTGTGGTCACCACCTGCAGAACCACTCCTTTATTGGGGGTATCTAGCTAATTGCCTATAATTTCCACCTGTTGTCTATTCCATTTGTGGAACAGCATGTGAAATGTATTGTCAATCAGTGTTGCTTCCTAAGTGGACAGTTTGATTTCACAGAAGTGTGATTGACTTGGAGTTACATTGTGTTTAAGTGTTCCCTTTATTTTTTTTGAGCAGTGTACTTGTTCTCCCCACTGTACATGCATACAGAGAATAGAGTCGGCCTGAGAATTGAACCCTGTGGCACCCCCATAGACTGCCAGAGGTCCTGACAACAAGCCCTCCGATTTGACACACTGAACTCTATCTGAGAAGTAGTTGGTGAACCAGGCGAGGCAGTCATTTGAGAAACCAAGGTTATTGAGTCTTCCAATAAGAATGTGGTGATTGACAGAGTTGAAAGCCTTAGCCAGGTCGATGAAGACAGCTGCACAGTACTGTCTGAGAATGTATGCACACATGACTGTAAGTCGCTTTGGATAAAAGCGTCTGCTAAATGGCATATATTATTATATTATTATTATTTTATCGATGGCGGTTATGATATCGTTTAGGACCTTGAGCGTGGCTGAAGTGCACCCATTACCAGATCTGAAACCAGATTGCATAGTGGAGAAGGTACGGTGAGATTCGAAATGGTCGGTAATCTGTAAACTTTGCGTTCAAAGATTTTAGGAAGGCAAGGCAGGATGGTTATAGCGCTCTAGCAGTTTGGGTCTAGTGTGTCTTCCCCATTTTGAAGAGGGGGGTGACCGGAAGCTTTTCAATCTTTAGAGATCTCGGGAGATATGAAAGAGGTTGAACAGGCTAGTAATAGGGGTTGCAACAATTTCGTTGGATAATTTTTGGAAAGATAGGGTCCAGATTCTCTAGCCCAGCTGATTTGTAGGGATCCAGATTTTGCTGATGGCCGGGGTAGTGGTAGCCAGGTGGAAAGCATGACCAGCCGTAGAAAAATGCTTATTGGTATTATCGTAGATTTATCGGTGGTGACTGTTTCCTAGCCTCAGTGCAGTGGGCAACTGGGAGGAGGTGCTCTTATTCTCCATGGACTTTACAGTGTACTGAAATTTTTAGGAATTGGTGCTACAGGATGAAAATTTGTTTGAAAAAAATTTGCCTTAGGAAAGCTAAGTGACTCTGTATATTGGTTCCTGACTTTCCTAAAAAGTTGCATATTGCGGGGGCTATTCGATGCTAATGCAGAACGCCACAGGATGTTTTTGTACTGGTCAAGGGCAGGGAAGTCTGGGGTGAACCAAGGGCTCTATCTGTTCTTAGTTCTACATTTTCTGAATGGGGCATGCTTATTTAAAATGGTGAGGAAAGCACTTTGAAAGAGCATCCTCTACTAACCGGATGAGGTCAATATCCTTCCAGGATACCCGGGCCAGGTCGATTAGAAAGGCCTGCTCGCTGAAGTGTTTTAGGGAGCGTTTGACAGTGATGAGGGGTGGTTTACGGACGCAGGCAATGAGGCAGTGATCGCTGAGATCTTGGTTAAAGACTGCAGAAGTGTTTTTAGAGGGCAATTTGGTTATGATTATCTATGGCCCATGGTTACAGATTTAGGGTTTTACCTGGTAGGTTCCTTGATCATTTGTGTGAGATTGAGGGCATCTAGTTTAGATTGTAGGATGGCCGGGGTGTTAAGCATATCCCAGTTTAGGTCACCTAACAGTACGAAATCTGAAGATAGATGGGGGGCAATCAATTCACATATGGTGTCCAGGGCACAGCTAGGGCTGAAGGGGGGTCTATAACAAGTGGCAACGGTGAGAGACTTATTTCTGGAAAGGTTTGATTTTTAAAAGTAGAAGCTCGAATTGTTTTGGCCCAGACTTGGATAGTCTAACAAAACTCTGCAGACTATCTCTGCAGTAGCTTGCAACTCCGCCCCCTTTGGTAGTTCTATTTTGTCTGAAAATGTTGTGGTTGGGGATGCAAATTTCAGAATTTTTGGTGACCTTCCTAAGCCATGCTTCAGACATGGTTACGACATCAGGGTTGGCGGAGTGTGCTAAAGCAGTGAATAAAACAAACTTATTGAGGAGGCTTCTGATAACTTGTAATAATAGCTGCAATCCGGATATCGGGATCGATATGACAACTACCACCAATCAGGCTATTATAGTAGAGTGGCCAGATGGCTGTCACTCCTCAGTAAAAGGCACATGACTGCCCACTTGAAGTTTGCCAAAAGGCACCTAAAGCACTCTGACCATGAGGAACAAGATTCTCTGGTCTGATGAAACCAAGATTGTACTCGTCTGGAGGAAACCTGGCACCATCCCTACAGTGAAGCGTGTTGGCAGCATGATGCTGTGGGGATGTTTTTCAGAGGCAGTGAATAGGGGACTAGTCAGGATTGAGGGAAAGATTTAACAGAGCAAAGTACAGAGAGCTCCTTGATGAAAACCTGCTCCAAAGCACTCAGGACCTCCGACTGGGGTGAAGGTTCACCTTCCAACATCAAAAATAAGCACACAGCCAAGACAATGCAGGAGTGGCTTCGGGACAACTCTCTGAATGTCCTTGAGTGGCCTAGCCAGACCTGTTCAGCGACGATCCACATCCAACCTGATAGAGCTTGAGAAAATAATGGGGAAAAACTCTCCAAATACAGGTGTGCCAAGCTTGTAGCATCATACCCAAGAAGACCAAGGCTGTACTGAGTAAAGGTTCTGGATACTTATGTAAATGTGCTTTGTCATTATGGGGTATTGTGTGTAGATTGATTAGAGGGGAAAAAACAATTTAATCCATTTTAGAATAAGGCTGTAACGTAACAAAATGTGGGAAAAGTCTAGGGGAATGAATACTTTCGAAATGCACTTTTAGATGTCTCATGGAAGGGTGGGATATGCAAAAGGGGTAAAATTTGAGAACGTTTATCTCTTGAATGTTTTGGAATTCGGGTCCAAAAAGTCACTTTCTGAGCACTTATACAATGGGAAAATATGTATGGAAGGTTTTGTTAAAATCAAAAGGGGCGCTGTCAAAAATTGAAATCAAAATGATTTTCCCAGTTGTCTTGCATGTTTGCTCTTTTTCTCTGGCTGTTGTTTTCCTATCAGTGCTCCCTGCCCCCAGTCAGGTTTCAATTAAAGATTGAAAGAGGTCTGACGCAGAGCGGGTGGGAGATTGGGGCTGTATGAGAGGAGAGCATGTCAGGGTTGGTTCCATTCATTGCCAAGGTCACGCTCACTCCAGTGCCGTGTAATTCAAGTTTTAACTGATGAGAAAATGGGGTGAAATGCAGTGAGAAGGAAAGGGTGCATCTGCTCTGTCTTTATCTGGAGAGGGATGCTCTCTTGCTCTCCCTTTAGGTGCTATAGGCCAAGGAATTCACTTTCCATTTTCTTGGAGAGGCGATTAGTTATGACATGCAATAAACATGTCTCCTACAGTATTTGTTGTTTGCTAAATCATTTCAATCATTCCTCCTGGAAATGTGCCTCAGGCCCTGCAATGGTCATGACCAGGATGTACAGAATGAAGCAGAGAAATCCTTGTCTGCATGACACACACCTCTTATCCTCCTGAGGGATTTAGGCTACCAGGGTTGGTGGAGCATGGTGTGAGGATCTGTGGAAGGAGTGATAAAGCATTCTGTTTAATTGAAATAGTGACTGGAGTCTTAAACTTGGCTTCAGACAGGTCGACAGGTTGCCATTTTCATTTTGATTACTCAGTCAGGTGCCCAGAAATAGATCAGCTTTAATGGGATGACGCGCTTACTCACCCTCCCTAATAGTGGAGAGACACAGGTGTAAACCCATGCTGCTGTGTATTATTACTACACCTCTAAATGCATAGATTCTCCAGCCAGCCAAGCTCATCTGTCTGATCCAGCTAGCAAGAGCAGCTAAAAGTGATGCATACACTATCTATTACAGTGCTGAATTTCCCCTTTTTATAGCTTCTGTTATTATAGCACAGACCAGAATACATGATCAGTCACCTTTGGAAGGAAGGCTCTTATTTTAAGGGAAATTCTCATTTCTGTGGCTGGAATATATGCCCAGCCTTGCCTCAAAATAAAGTGTAGATATCCAGGAGAGGGTCGAATTAAGCAGCAATTAGCTAATACATTATTGTATTACTAATAAGCTAAATTAAAAAACAAGACAAATATTGCACCCTAAATTCAAAACGACTTTGTACGAGGCTACAGCAATGTTATGTTTATAAGCTGGTTGGCTACACCACTATTCCAATGTTTTTTGTTGTTGACATATTTGGAGATGTTATTGGTAGATAATCTCTTTACATGCACTCTAAACGTGCCGACCTTATGGCATGCTATGTAAACCAGTGGAATCGATCCTTTTAATGGGGTGATTTGTTCTGCGGTCACGTCTCCTTGTTTGAGTTGCTTGGGATGGTAGAGTGACAGCGTTAGGTTGTAGGTCTGGTAACTGATCATCTGCTGCTTGCAGAGTACTATTTAAACATGGAAGGTCTGTAACTCAATGTGGTGAAAGACCTGATATTGCTTCACCATCATTCAGTTAGAAATCCCAATCTGGAAGGAGTCATTTCCTCATCATGGAATGAGATTCATATTCATTGGACGGCCACTGCAGCATTTACAACTCTCCCCTTTGTCTAGCTACAACTACAGTACATAAGTCAGTCAGCAGGTTGCTGCCTGCTATAAACCAGGACAGGGTTTTCGCTTCAGCAGCTCACCCCAATTTGTCTGGACTATTGACTGTATGGTTATGGTTAGTTCATGCTGTATGGTTAGTTCATGCTTGGCTATGAGTCTACCTAGGTTTGTGTTCATCACCCTGGGAGTACTCTCTCTCTCCCTCTGTTTGCACAATTGAGAAGCAATTAGTAGAGTAGCTGAATGGTCTGACTCTCAGCTTCGAAAGGTATGAATCTCAGCCAGCTGAGCTGCAGGATCATATTGTCAAGTTAATTCGCAAGACACCTGAGTGTGACGGTGACACTGTGTGTATGTTGGTATTTGTGTGTGTGCACAGTATGCCATCGCTCTGCCTTCAGCCAGCCTTCCTGTGTAGCAGTGTGTGTGCCTCCTCTTCGACAATCAATAGGCAAGCAACATCATTCCAGCGTCATCTCCGTGGAAACCAACTCGAGCTGCAGTTGTGATTGGCCCCCTCCCAGAGGCTGTCTTGATGTGATAGGAGGATAGAATCCCTTTCTTCCCACCCCCTCCTCCTCTCATGAACACAAACGCGCACAGTTTGTTTTTCCCCTTCATTTGGTCATCTTCCTTCACCTTAATGTTGTTAAATGGGAAACGGGAATTAGACAGTTCATTGAGCCTCGTTGTTTTTAGCAGCATCGTCAACAAGGAGACCGGCACAGCTGGAGACCACTTTCATCTCAGCCAGCAGAGCAGAAAAGAGAGGACTGGAGAGGAGGTTGGACCTGTTAGTTAAACCAGTCATTTTCACCTGATCTTGTTTGCCTTCTTACACACTATACCAGCAGTAATTCTTCTGTGTTGTCGTCACAGAGAGCCAGAGTCAAGCTCCTCTTCTAAGCGACGTACGTACTGCTAATTACTAGGCTTTCCTTTCCTGTTCCCATTTGTGGAAGAGCAACAATGACCGATCCATCCCTCTGTGGAGTAAGGAGGAGTGGGGAGGCAGCCTCCCTCAGTCAACCTAGCAAGTAGGACCCGTAATCAGTCTGCACGCTTCACTATTCTAATCAAATAGGATCACGGGGAAGTACATGCGTGATCATTGCATAATTTCTACTGCAAATGCTTCATTGTTTGGTGTCTGTGCATGGACGTAAGAAGTGTTTGTCGTGAATACACGATATCCTGCAGTATTTGAAGACTGTTTTTTTGTGGGAGACGTCATTGAGGGCATTTTTCCAGCCCCCCCTAAAAGTTCAAATTTTAAAGGAGCAGCTCTCTGGATTTTTTTCTTGAGCTGGTTTTCTCTTGGATATGTTGTATGGAATATTTGATAAAAGGAACACAACGAGGAAGCCTACCACTTAGTGCTATTTTTGTCACCGTGAAGCTACATTAACAAACTTATGAGGTGGCTGTGTTCTGTTACTGATGAGCCTGGTAATTACATCACTGAGCTTACTGATCTTATCGTGTCAGTGTCGGACACTTAAACTCACCTCAGACCAAGTTACTACACCCCCCCCCACACACACACACACCCCTTTTAACTTACTGAAGATCGAGGAAGAGAAAGAAGGGGACAGGAGGGTGTCAGGGTAAAAAACCTGATTATCCTTGGTAGCGGCTGATCCATGATACCCCCCCCCAGCAGTGAATGACAGGATTGTGTCGCCCTTGCCCCCCCTGTTGGGCCTATTGATTTCTGCTGCCAATGCACTGCCGCTGCCTGCTTGTGACAGTAGAGAGTGATGTATGACCTGTGCACCAGGACCGAGCAGCCACCGGAACCTGAACTGGAGCAGCCTGCATCTGCAGTGGATACAGACATGGAAAGGAGAAGTCGTGGAGAGGCTGAGGCCCCAGGACATCAGAACAGGGAGAGGGATACTACGACAGAGGAGCAGCAGTATACTACTTCTACCAATGGTGACTTAATGGACGAGGCAAATCTAGACTGTGCCACTGTGACACCCACAGCATTGCTGGGCAAGAGACATCACTCACTCTATGAGGACCTCAATGGCTGCGAGGTGGAAAGGTTTCGCAAGGTAAGTCCTGGACTAGAGTATGTTGTGATGGTGTACCTGTAACCCATCTCTACCTTTAAAAAAAAAAATCCCTAAAATAGTTACAATTCCTCCAGATAAGATACACTGCACCTTTAGGACCCCCTAGAGTTGTGCGGTACCGCTGCAAAGTATTGGCTGTTGCATGCATGGATGGTCTGTCAATTATATATATGAAATGACGTATATATGCCATTTAGCAGACGCTTTTATCCAAAGCGACTTACAGTCATGTGTGCATACATTCTATGTATGGGTGGTCCCGGGGATTGAACCCACTACCCTGGCGTTACAAGCGCCATGCTCTACCAACTGAGCTACAGAAGGACCATAGATTGAACTGCTAATCTGACGCAGGTTTCCTGCAGTTTGAAATGGGCCAGTTCTCTCAACTCTGCATAGGACCTTACAAAAGTATGTTGTCAGCTAAGCCTATATGTTTAGGTTGTCAATGAACGTCCTGATCTAATCTTGCTTGAATGCCAGTCTGACTGCAAGTATGACTCAGGTTAGCTGTAGGTTTTCTTTCTTTTTAATCTGGGTCAGTGCTATCGTAGGCAGCTCTGTTTTAGGTTGTCTGTCAATGAATGAACTGCCAGTTTGGTCTGAAGCAGGTTTTGCTGTAGGATCAGGGCTGGGTAATATATTGTGAATGATGGTATGGATCCACATACCGTATGGATTTTTACAGTACTGTCTAAGGTATTTTTATACAGTGTTTAAAAAGAGTATAACTTCTACGATTTGGACTACTTCACCAAAGATATTTATAACTAACCCAAGATTGTTTACAGTGTGTGAATTAAGCATTATGGTCAGAACAAGCAAGGAGGTGGGCAAAGCCAAGCATGAGCTAGCAAGATCCTATTGGCGCATTGTAGTATGGATTTGCATATTTCCGTTAGGGAATGCCTCCTTAAGTGTGCACAATCTCAATTCGACCTTGCAGTCCTGCTAAACAACAAAACAAATGTAAAACTTTGGCAAAGCGTCGAGTCTCCAAAATGTAGTGCACTATAATCGTAACAGATTATTGTAGCTTTGGTAACTGAAACATTTGAGATCAGATGTTTCATTGATGAAAACATTTGCAGAATATCGGCCCAGTTTCACTCAGTTCCATCCTCTACCACTACCCTTGACTAGACTTCCTCTCACTACCATAGTTGGTGATGAGAAAACGTTCTAAACGGATGCTTCAGCTTTAGCCCCTGTGACGTGTCAGGGTAACCCTATCTGTCTGTGACTTCACTGTTAGTTTTATACTAGTTTGTTTGAGAATAAAACCATTGGAATGGAGGTAGCCTACTTAAAATCACTTACAGTTTAAGTCGGAAGTTTACAAATACCTTAGCCAAATACATTTTAACTCAGTTTTTCACAATTCTTGACATTTAATCCTAGTAAAGATCACTTTATTTTAAGAATGCAAAATGTCATAATAATAGTAGAGAGAATGATTTATTTCAGCTTGTATTTCTTTCATCACGTTCCCAGTGGGTCAGAGGTTTACATACACTCAATTAGTATTTGGTAGCATTGCCTTTAAATGGTTTAACTTGGGTCAAACGTAGGTTGAATTTTGGCCCATTCCTCCTGACAGAGCTGGTGTAACTGAGTTTGTCGGCCAGGTAGGCCTCCTTGCTTGCACACGCTTTTTCAGTTCTGCCCACAAATGTTTTATAGGTTTGAGGTCAAGGCTTTGTCATGGACACGCCAATACCTTGACTTTGTTGTCCTTAAGCCATTTTGCCACAACTTTGGAAGTATGCTTGGGGTCATTGTCCATTTGGAAGACCCATTTGCGACCAAGCTTTCACTTCCTCACTGATGTCTTGAGATGTTGCTTCAATATATCCACATAATTTTCTTTCCCCATGATGCCATCTATTTTGTGAAGTGCACCAGTCCCTCCTGCAGCAAAGCACCCCCACAACATGGTGCTGCCACCCCCCGTGCTTCACGGTTGGGATGGTGTTCTTCGGCTTGCTAGCATCCCCGTTTTTCCTCAAACATAACGATGGTCATTATGGCCGAACAGTTCTATTTTTGTTTCATCAGACCAGAGGACATTACTCTAAAAAGTTTGATCTTTGTCCCCATGTGCAGTTGCAAACCATAGTCTGGCTTTTTTTAAGGCTTCTTCCTTGCTGAGTGGCCTTTCAGGTTATGTTGATATTTATGACTCGTTTTACTGTGGATATAGATACTTTTGTACCTGTTTTCCCCAGCATCTTCACGAGGTCCTTTGCTGTTCTGGGATTGATTTGCACTTTTTTCACCAAAGTATGTTAGTCTCTAGGAGACAAAACGCGTCTCCTTCCTGAGCGGTATGATGGTCCCATGGTGTTTATACTTGCATACTATTGTTTGTACAGGTGAACGTGGTACCTTCAGGTGTTTGGAAATTGCTCCCAAGGATGAACCAGACTTGAGGTCTACAATTTTGTTTCTGAAGTCTTGGCAGATTTCTTTTGATTTTCCCATGATGTCAAGCAAAGAGGCACTGAGTTTGAAGGTAGGCCTTGACATACATCCACACGTTCACCTCTAATTAACTCAAATGATGTCAATTAGCCTATCAGAAGCTTCTATGACATAATTTTCTGTTATTTTCCAAGCGTTTTAAAGGCACAGTCAACTTAGTGTATGTACACTTCTGACTCACTGGAATTGTGAAACAGTGAATTATAATTGAAATAATCTGTCTGTAAACAATTGTTGGGAAAATGACTTGTGTCATTTGCAAAGTTGATGCCCTAACCGACTTGCCAAAACTATAGTTGGTTAAAAATACATTTGTGGAGTGATTGAAAAACGAGTTTTGATGACTCCAACCTAAGTGTATGTAAACTTCTGACTTCAGCTGTAGAATGAATTTGTTGCCATCCTAAGGTCATGCACTACTCATAAAACACGAATAAAGGACCTTTCTTGTTCAGAAACAAACTGTCTCATACTGCCATACTGTCCCCAAAAATGTATACTTAGCAAGAGTTGACCTCAACCCATATTTAACACTGCTACAGACTTCCAGTGAAGGTCAATAAGGGGAAGTTTGGAACCCAGAAGATCTCTCTCATAATTGGCCTCTACTCACAGCAAGTTGACTGTTACTAGTAGGGTGAGTGACATGGTGATAGTCAGTTGTATTAAAAACGGTGTACGTTATTTATATTGAACCTTTATTTAACTAGGCAAATCGGTTAAGAACAAATGATTATTTTACAATGACACCCTTGCCAAACCCTCCCCTAACCCGGATGACGCTGCGCCAATTGTGCACCGCCCAATGGGACTCCCGATTACGGCTGGTTGTGATACAACCCAGGATTGAACCAGGGTCTGTAGGGATGCCTCTAGCATTGAGATGCAGTACCTTAGACTGCTCTGCCATTCGGGACATCAAGGATTGTTATGCACACATACACTCAAGTCTAGACACACTAAGTGTTTTCTTGTATTGTGCTTGTCACCTTTCTGTGTCCCAACATTTCTGAATATGTACTAATAGGTTATTAGTGTAGAAAGAGCTTGGATTCTGGTTATGATTGGATTCTGTGGTTAGCAGTAACTGACAAAACATGAGAAAATAACTAGGCTCTTTCCAAGCATCAGTAGCCTGTTTTCACATGGAACTGAATTGCTGTTGGTGTTTTTTTTTATTGAACTGTAGTGTACTAGATGACAATTGCATTTTATGTGGAGAGATTTAAAGGGTAGCTTACATGATTTTGATCAAACAAATCACTTGGTGATTTATTTAGGGAAGGATGGGGCAGAGATAGGTGGAGGGAGGGCGAGCGGGATAGATAGTGGGATGGAGGGAGAGTTTGAAGAGCAGAAGAGAGCGTCTTCCATGTGAGTTCCCCTGAGACGGTCTGTTTTGATGAGCAGAATATGAAGCTAGCTTTCGTGTGTGGCAGTCGTGAGGTAGGACAATCCCCCGCTCGCCTCAGCTTGACCCCACTATGACATCTCTCTTCTCCCTCCCAAATATCTGCTGAGAGGAACAGAAGCACTCCGTCCTCCTGCAAAGGGAGTGAAACCAGACTACTCAGCTTTTGGAGGAACATTCATATTTAAAAGCCCATTGTACAAGTACATCAGGTTAGCTTTTTCTTTTTAAAATCAGTTTTTCGTGTTGGGATTTTCTGAGTATTTCAGAGCTAAAAAATGATCTGTCAATGGGATGCCTGTCGGGCTCTCTCAGGATGCTGGCCACTGGCCTCTCTGCCGTTGCTTATCCTCGTAAACAAAGCAATTAAGTCTCAATAGAAAACAAATATACTGCACCACACACATGCAGACACACACGCGACGTGGTGGTAGATGAATGGCCATCTGGCCACAGGAGCTGAGAGGGAGGGAGCATTTAAATGATGCATTAGCAATTATCTGATGGACCTTTCAGCCCAGTGGGGGGTGATCCCCAAGTATTGTTAAGATGGGAGGTTCTGTCAGTTTTTTTAGAGATGACTATTTATTTTCTGGTTACATGTGGTGCAGAGTGGGCAACCTAGTGCGTGTCCTTATTCCCCTTTACCATTTCCAGCCTTGTGTGTAGTGCGCGGCGTGTGACATTATAGCCCCCAACCCCCACCCAGCTGTTACAGCAGCCTATTATTCAGGAGGTGTGTGTAGAAAAGGAAGGAGTCTATTGCGTGAGGTGATGCTGTCGTTCCTTTGGATCACCAATAAACCTCTGGGCTTTGATCAAATGTATAGAACAGTATAGAATGTCACCTTCTTATTTGAATAATAATGATGCGTGCGAAGGGTACAGAGATATAAATACCCCCCCCCAAAGGCTAACCTCCCGTGTTATTGGTAATGGTGAGAAGTTAGAATGTCTTGGGGGGTATGATCTTAGTGCCTCTATTCAGGATTTTCTGTTATCATGGTAGCATCCACATTATTGTAGAAGTGATCAGAAACTTATTCTATTCTTATTTAGAATAAAAGGGACTCCAAAATGACATAATACATGATTTACCATTCATTTCCATTGAGCACATCTGAAACACATCCAAAACAAACTGCAAATGCATCCAACAGATTTGTCTCCCTTCTCAATCCTGAATCCTTTTAGAGGGTTTGGTATATTATTTTTTTAAGTTTTTGTCCCCCACACAGCCAGGCACAGATGCTAGACCTAACGCCTTTGTGTTTTGTATTGTATCAGTAACTGTTTGAACTGTATAAGTCAGGGTGATGTGGTCATGGTAAAGATTTAAAATCCGCAGAGCACTTAAATTTGGTCTCAAATTGCTATTGTTTGCCACTGCTGGCCACTGTTTTTATGATCTGCTTTGAAGAGTAGTTTTAGGGGATGTGTTTAACATGGTGGGGCTATGAGGCTGTTTGATGACACGCCTGAGGGAGAGGCTAGGGGATAGGAGGTGACTATATAAGCCCCCCAGTGTAGTTTCCTGAGCCCCCCCACCACACAAGAACACACATGCACACCCCTCCTTCTCACCCACTGTCTTCATCAAACAGAATTAATCAGTCTCATATTCTGAAGAATAATCTTGTTTAAAAAAAAATCCTGTCCTTCATCTCGCTGTCTCAATCTAATTCATCCCCCTTCCATTTTGCAACTTTCTGACTCCACAGGAGATTGTCAGTCTTAGTGACACTAGGTGGTTGGTGTTGGTGTTAGTCTGGTGTGACCTGTGGCTGGATAGATGTCAGAGCAGACCTTCCTTGGTGGTCTAAACTCAAAGCAACTGTCTTGATGCCAAATTACATTTCTACTTTTGAGCATCAACCCATCCAGCACAAGGTGTAGTGAGCTGAGGTCATCACTCGATCAATGGCTTTCCACTGGCTGGGTCACGGTTCTGGGTTTTCCATGTGAACACAATGAATCATGTTATCTGATTAGCTGTCCATCTCATCTAGGCCGTGATGCCTCAGTTACAGTTCAGGCCCACAGAAAATAATGAGTAGAGGAATGGATGTTGGATTGGTTTGGCAGTGTTTCACAGAGCCTGTTTTATTGATCTGACTCAATCACTGCCTAGTGCTCTGCTGCTCGCTTTGGCTGGAAAGTTTTAAATTGAAAAGAATCAAAGTTTATTTGTCACGTGCGCCGAATACAACAGGTGTAGAACTTACAGGCTCTAACCAATAGTGCAAAAAAGGTATTTAGGTGAACAATAGGTAGGTAAAGAAATAAGTCAGGTTGATTGAGGTAGTATGTACATGTAGATATGGTTAAAGTGACTATGCATATTTGATGAACAGAGTAGCAGTAACGTAAAAGGGGGTGGTGGGTGGGACACAGCAATTTAGCCAATGTGCGGGTGCACTGGTTGGTCGGCCCAATTGAGGTAGTATGTACATAGTTAAAGTGACTATGCATATATGATAAACCGAGAGTAGCCGCAGCGTAAAAAGAGGGGTTTGGGGGGGTGGGGGCACAATGCAAATACTCCGGGTAGCCATTTGATTATGGCTTGGTTGTAAAAACTGTTGAGAAGTCCTAGACTTGGTGCTCCGGTACCGCTTGCCATGCGGTAGTAGAGAGTACAGTCTATGACTGGGGTGACTGGGGTCTTTTTAACAATTTAGGGCCTTCCTCTGACACCGCCTGGTGTAGAGGTCCTGGATGGCAGGCAGCTTAGCCCTAGTGATGTACTGGGCCGTATGCACTACCCTTTGAGGCCCAGCAATTGCCGCACCAGGCAGTGATGTAACCAGTCAGGATGCTCTCGATGTTGCAGCTGTAGAACCTTTTGAGGATCTCAGGACCCATGCCAAATCTTTTTAGTTTCCTGAGGGGGAATAGGCTTTGTCGTGCCCTCTTCGCGGCTGTCTTGGTGTGTTTGGACCATTCTAGTTTATTGGTGATGTGGACACCAAGGAACTTGAAGCTCTCAACCTGCTCCACTACAGCCCCGTTGATGAGAATGGGGGCGTGCTCGGTCCTCCTTTTCCTGTAGTCCACAATCATCTCCTTAGTCTTGGTTACGTTGAGGGATAGGTTGTTATTCTGGCACCACCCGGCCAGGTCTCTGACCTCCACCCTATAGGCTGTCTTGTTGTTGTCGGTGATCAGGCCTACTACTGTTGTCGTCTGCATACTTAATGATGGGTGTTGGAGTTGTGCCTGGCCATGCAGTCGTGAGTGAACAGGGAGTACAGGAGGGGACTGAGCACGCACTCCTGGGGAGCTCCAGTGTTGAGGATCAGTGTGGCAGATGTGTTGCTACCTACCCTCACCACCTGGGGGTGGCCTGTCAGGAAGTCCGGGATCCAGTTGCAGAGGGAGGTGTTTAATCCCAGGATCCTTAGCTTAATGATGAGCTTTGAGGGCACTATGGTATTGAACACTGAGCTGTAGTCAATGAACAGCATTCTCATATAGGTGTTCCTTTTGTCCAGGTGGGAAAGGACAGTGTGGAGTGCAATAGAGTGCATCATCTGTGGATCTGTTTGGGTGGTATGCAAATTGTTTTGGGTCTAGGGTTTCTGGGATAATAGTGTTGTGAGCCATTACCAACCTTTCAAAGCACTTCATGGCTACAGATGTGAGTGCTATGGGTCTGTAGTCATTAAGGACGGTTGCCTTTTTTCTTGGGCATAGGGACTATGGTGATCTACTTAAAACATGTTGGTATTACAGACTCAATTAGGGACATGTTGAAAATGTCAGTGAAGACACCTGCCAGCAGTTGGTCAGCACATGCCGGGGCACACGTCCTGGTAATCAGTCTGGCCCCGCAGCCTTGTGTATGTTGACCTGTTTAAAGGTCTTACTCACGTCGGCTACGGAGAGCGTGATCACACAGTCGTCCGGAATAACAGATTCTCTCATGCATGCCTCAGTGACGCTTGCCTCGAAGCGAGCATAGACGTGATTTAGCTCGTCTGGTAGGCTTGTCACTGGGCAACTCGCGGCTGTGCTTCCCTTTGTAGTCTAATATTTCGCTAGCCCTGCCACAAGACGAGCGTCGGAGCCGGTGTAATATGATTAAATCTTAGCCCTGTATTGACGCTTTGCCTGTTTGATGGTATGTCGCAGGGCATAGCAGGATTTCTTGTAAGATTCCGGGTTAGAGTCACGCACCTTGAAAGCGGCAGCTCTACCCTTTAGCTCAGTGCGAATGTTGCCTGTAATGCATGGCTTCTGGTTGGGGTATGTACATACAGTCACTGTGGGGACGACATCCTTGATGCACTTATTGATAAAGCCAGTGACTGATGTGGTGTATTCCTTAATGTCATCGGAAGAATCCCAAAACATGTTCCAGTCTGTGATAGCAAAAGAGTCCTGTAGTTTAGCATCTGCTTCATCTGACCACTTTTTTATAGACCGAGTCACTGGTACTTCCTGTTTTAATTTTCACTTGTAAGCAGGAATCGGGAGGATAGAGTTGTGGTCGGATTTTCCAAATGGAGGACGAGGGAGAGCTTTGTACGCGTCTCGGTGTGTGGAGTACAGGTAATCTATATCCCCCCCCTCTCTGGTTGCACATTTAACGTATTGATGGAAATTTGGTAGAACTGATTTAAGTTTCCCTGCATTAAAGTCTCCGGCCACTAGGAGTGCTGCCTCTGGGTGAGTGGTTTCCTGTTTGCGTATTTCCTTATACAGCTGACTGAGTGTGGTCTTAGTTCCAGCATCTGTCTGTGGTGGTAAATAAACAGCCACGAAAAGTATAGCTGAGAACTCTCTAGGATATTCGCGATCGTACCTCGTCTAGTTTATTGTCCAATGATTGCACGTTGGCGAGTCATTTTGACGGGGACTGCAGATTTCCCACTCGCCTTTTCCGGGTCCTGACCAGGCATCCGGCTACTTGTCCTCTGTACTGGTGTCGCTTCCTCTTGCAAATAACGGGGATGATGGCCCTGTCGGGTGTTTGGAGAATGTTCTATGCGTCTTGCTTGTTGAAGAAATATTCTTTGTCAATTCTGCTGTGAGTGATCGCTATCCTGATTTCCATAAGCTCTGTATGTACAAAAGAAGTTACACATAAGAGCACAATTTGTTGGAAGCCCGTAAAACTGCTGCCATTTCTTCCGAGGCCATCGGGAAAGGTAGATGCAGACGATGTGAAATGTAATTTTCAAACGATTGCCTAAATGCAAATTGGCTCATGTGACTCCTTGTGGCGGGCCTGGGTGCCTGCAGGCTGACTTCGGTCGTCAGATGAACAATGTTTCCTCCGACACATTGGTGCTTCTGGGTTAAGCGGGCTGTTGTTAAGGAGCGTGGTTCATGGTTCGGAGGACGCATGACTCGACCTTCGTCTCTCCAGAGCCCATTGGGTTGTAGCGGCGATGGGACAAGACTACCAATTTGGATGTCACAAAAAAGAGGTTAAAGTAATAAAATAAAGGGGGAATCTGAAGATGGAACAACTAGGAAGAGTTGCTAATATGAATAGGATTGTGCCTTTGGTTTCTGGACAATTAAAGAATGTTATGAAAACCAAAAGTAGAGGAAAGAAATCTAGATTTCTCTGGCATATGTGACCGACTGACTCAAATCGGTGTTATGTAGCAACATTTGAAATTGTGTTTTTTACTTTGGATAAAAGTAGAGACTCCTGGCTACAAAATGGTATAGCAATACACTGCATTTTCAAGAAACAATGGGAAAGTAATTCTGCTTTGAAAGTTGCTAAACTTGTAAACTCAATGTTGAGAAAAGGGCCTTTGAATGTTTTGGTACCTACTGAAGAGCTCTCCTTTTGTCTATGCCCATTCAGCATTGTTCACACCTTAAGCCAGCCCCACCCATCTTTTTAAGGATTCGCATTAGGTCATGTGCTGAACAGTGAGTAGTGCAGTAAAGATTAAGACTAAAAGTGATGCTTACCCAGACACACTTGTCTTAATTGATGAGTCATGTGAAAGAAATGCTATAACCCCCAGTCACATCTTGCTAAGTGGATGGGTCTCCAAAGAAGGTGTGAACAGTACAGCCAAATGGTTATTTGTACAGTAGCAATAACAGAAAAATGTCAATATTAATAAAATAATATACAGTATGTATAATAACAATATCAAAAACAATATCAGTGATAGATAAGGTAGTTATATGCATACAATCAGGGGTAAAGTGGCTGAGCTGCAGGATAAAAATAAATAGTAGCAGCACCGTATGGCGTGTGTATTAGGAGAGAGTCACTTGAATAGAGGCACTGCAGATAGTGCTGATATATGGTCTGAAAAAGGGAATCTATATTTGGAGAGCCTGTTTCTGTCCTGCCCTTGACTTTGGTGCAGGGCATGTGATGTCCATAGCCTCTTCGTTGCAAAACTCCCTGATCTTCTCAAAAACATAAGTTTGTCTAGTTGTGTCCAGTCCAGGTGGTGCTTGTACAGGCAGGCCATCTATGGGAGGAATGATGTCGGCGTTACCAAGCATTTGAAACCTGGTTCCGACTGAGGTCGAACGCTCCTTGGCGACAACAATACCAGGCTCCAGGTTATCGAAGCTGTAAACCATGAAAAAACCAAAACGATGTAGAAGATATTACAACCTTGCATGACATCAATTCACCTCCCAAGTTTAGATAAGAAGAAGATAAGTTAGTGAAAAGAAAATGTAACATAAAATGTAATGATTTTCTTTAATGCATCGTTATCAGGTAAGTGTCACTAACCTACAAATGAGCAGAGCGGCAGTACTGCATACAGAAACATCATCCTGGAACCAGAATTGTCTGTGCGTATGTGATAAATAAGATGCACGAAGACTAACAGAAATACACAGGCCAATTTAATTCCACTAAATTAACCTATAAGCATGACTTTCCAAATGTATTTTCATTAGCTAACAGATTAACTGTTAACATCCCTAACACACACATCAATCTAACTCCATCCCTTGTGCTCTCCTCTGCTCCTCTCTTTGACTGAAAAAGTAGAAATTTAATTGTAGAGTTGATCAAATTCTCTTATGTTATTGACTATCCTCGCATAGGCATTGCCTTCAAAGCCTACTTCCTCTCAGAATCTGCTGCAGAAGAGATGCAGAGGTGAGGCTTAGCATAATCACAGAATGTAACGAAGTGACACTTATTATTATTCATTTTTTCTCCACCAGCCCCTTAACACCTCACACCACTGCCTCTGATAAGTGAGTGTGTGACTGATGCCACAGCCAGCCATACAGGCAGCTCTCAGCTGACCCAGTTTAGATCCATGGGAAGAGAAAAGTAGAATGAGGCTCCAGAATTCCTCGCTCTCATTCTCGCTCTCTGTCTCTCTCTCTCGACACACAATTACCCCACCAGACATGCCAGGGTTTTTTTCACAGTCCCCAAGTCTAGAACAAATTCAAGGAAACATACAGTATTATAGAGAGCCATGATTGCATGGAACTCCCATCTCGTATAGCGCAAGTGAACAGCAAACCTAGTTTCAAAAAACAAATAACCCAACACCTCACGGAACAAAGCCTCTCCCCATGTGACCGACTTGTTGTGTGTATGTACTGACGTGTGTAACTGATAGATGCACACTACATGTTAATGTTTTTAAATGTATGTAAAGTATTTTGTCTGTATATTTTGTAATGTTTTGGAACCCAGTGAGACTAGCTGTCACCATTGGCGTCAGCTAATGGGGATCCTAATCAAATACAAATTTCTCTCTCTCCTTTCTTCTCCCTCTCCTGTTTCTTCTCATTTTTCCTCATCTCTCTCATCTTTCCTCTGTCTCTCTCTGTTGATTTTCTTCTCTTCTGCTTCTCCCATCTCTCTCTTGCGGCTCTGTCTCTCTCTGGCCTCCCCTGCTGCTCCAGTGCTTTCACTACACATTTTTTGATGCACTACTTATTTATCAAACTTTTTTACACCACAACCAGTTCCTGTTAGATTTGACAAAAGTTTGCAGAACCTTATTTAAATGTACATTTAAATGAAAGATGACCAGTTGCTTTTGAAAATGTTACATTTCACACACTCCGTGGTCTTTTTCAATATTTTGGTGGTATTCTCGTTGAGCAGTTCCCAAACTATAACTTTTAAATGATTGAGAATCCTCCTGGTTTATCGATCCCACCCCCCCTCCTCATACATAACTAGTTCCCGGCTGCGCCTCATAAAAGGACAGTTTGAAATGCGCCATTTAAGATTATAATTTGTATTACAATGTGTGCATAGGCTCTAGTTGCTTTATCCGAATGGCCTGACTTTTTTTCCCCCAGCTCAGATTTACTTGAGGCATACCACGCAACGTACGAATATGTGTAGTGTTAAACCCTTAACAACCATAGCCTCTAGCCTGGGAGTTGGGCCCTTCAGATCAGTATCGCTATACATGGTGTCCTGTTCTCTTCCCATGATTTTATAAACCCCTTATCATGTGATTCACTCTGCTTTCAAAACATCAGGGGATAGGAGATGCTTGTCTCTGGGTTGTGCTGCACCATCTTTTTCAGGTAAGAGTGCCGCCCACACAGTCTCCAATGTAATTCATTGCTGGAGCTTGTAGGTGTTGGCACTTACAAGCTATACAGAGACCTTAAGGATATCTTTCTATTTTCTCCAACAGTGTTTTTAAATGAGTCTTTTTTTTGTTTGTTATTTAACCAGTCCTCTTACATAGTCTAGTCTTGTGGGTTCATACTATAGATTTCAATCACATCGTCCTATGACTTAAGGGTTAAGGGCAGACATCAGTACAGTCTAGCCCACCCCACATGTGCCAGTGTGGGGGTGAGTGAATGTCTTATGGCAGTCACAAGGTTTGTGTTGTGAGACATTTTATTGGTCATGTTCCAGGTTTTCTTTTTGCAGTCGCACGCCCATATCAGAAGATTGCTGTAGCATATCAATGTGGTTCCTGAAAAGTCAAACACTTCTCTTGCCATTTTTAGATCTGCGGACCTGCAATAAAGACAACCTGGAACATACCATTCCATTGTGTTTGCCCAGATGTGGAGACTAGAGACTTTTTGTTGGGCTGTAGGAGGTAGATTAGGTTTGTCTGATGATAAAGTAGATAAAACCAAAAGGGTTATCACTCTCGTTTGGTATATCCCTGAGGGATGGTGACTTGACACGATCCTCCTGTATACCCCATCCCAGCAGTTCAGATGATATCCCCTAGCCCCTGTATGCACACACATACACCCTTCACCCCCAATGACCTGTGAGCTCAGGATGAATGGCCTGTCTCTCTGTTTCCTAGTGTAATAAATCTTCCACACACAAGCATTGTTCTGCCTCATAATAATGAATGTGTTACAGAGCCCTTTTTATGCTTGGCCATTCACTTGCACATATGGTGATGTTTGGTGAAACAACACCAGGCCATTTGTCTGGAACAAAATAACTGGTGGTGTGTGCATGTTTTCCTACACTATCAGGACAAGTCACCATAATGTTTCGATATGGTAAGAAAGCAAAAATTTAGAAAAGTCTGGACTTTTTTTTCATGTCCTGAATTTGTTAAAATGCTAATTTAGGCTTAAGTTTTAGGTTTGGTTTAGGGTTAGAAAAATAGGATTTTGACCCTCAGAGTGGCGCAGCGGTCTAAGGCATTACATGTTTGTTTCTTCCGACACATTGGTGCAGCTGGCTTTCGGGTTATGCTGGCGGGTGTTTAAGTAGCGCCGACAGGTGGGTCATGTTTCGGAGGAGGCATGACTTCGCCTCTCCTGAGCCCGTTGGAGTTGCTACGATGAGACAAGATTTGAAATTGGTAAGAAAAATGGGGTTTTGACTAATCGGATTTTGAATGGGAATCCATTTTTACTCCCTAAAGTCCTAAATAAATACATACTCAGTATGTAAACATTGAAGTGGTATTATTAAAGTGACTAGTGATCCATTTAATAAAGTGGCCAATGATTTTGAGTCTGTATGTAGGCAGCAGCCTCTCTGTGTTAGTGATGGCTATTTAACTGTGGCCTTGAGAGAGAAGCTTTTTTTCAGTCTCGGTCCCAGCTTTGATGCACCTGTACTGACCTCGCCTTCTGGATGGTAGTGGTGTGAACAGGCAGTGGCTTGGGTGGTTGTTGTCCTTGATTATCTTTTTGGCCTTCCTGTGACATCGGGTGCTGTAGGTGTCCTCGAGGGCAGGTAGTTTTCCTCTGTGATGCGTTGTGCAGACCGCACCACCCTCTGGAGAGCCTTGTCGTTGTGGGCGGTGCAGTTGCCATACCAGGTGGTGATCCAGCCCGACAGGATACCCTCAATTGTTTGTCTGTAAAAGTTTGAGAGTTTCAGGTGCCAAGCCAAATTTCTTCAGCATCCTGAGATTGAAGAGGCGCTGTTGCGCCTTCTTCACTACACAGTCTGTGATGTGTACGCAGAGGAATTTAAAGCTTTCCACCTTCTCCACTGCTGTCCCGTTGATGTGGATAGGGGGGGTGTTCCCTCTGCTGTTTCCTGAAGTCCACGATCATCTCCTTTTGTTTTGTTGATGTTGAGTGAGAGGTTGTTTTCCTGACACCACACTTCGAGTGCCCTCACCTCCTCCCTGTATGCGGTCTCGTCGTTTTTGTTAATCAAGGCCACTGTAGTTGTCGTCTGCAAACTTGATGATCGAGTTGGAGGTGTGCATGGCCATGCAGTAATGGGTGAACAGGGAGTATAGCAGGGGGCTGAGCACGCACCCCTGTGGGGCCCCAGTGTTGAGGATCAGCGAAGTGGAGATGTTGTTTTCTACCTTCACCACCTGGGGGGAGGCTCGTCAGGAAGACCAGGACCCAATTGCATAGGGCGGGGTTGAGACCCAGGGCCTCAAACTTAATGATGAGCTTGGAGGGTACTCTGGTGTTGAATGCTGAGCTGTAGTCAATGAACAGCTTTCTTACATGGGTATTCCTCTTTCCAGATGGGATAGGGCAGTGTGCAGTGTGATGGCGATTGCATCGTCTGTGGATATATTGGGGCGTTATGCAAATTGAAGTGTGTCTAGTGTGGCAGGTAAGGTGGAGGTGATATGATCCTTGACTAGTCTCTCAAAGCACTTTGATGACAGTAGGAAGTCCACTGAGTGCAGGGTGAGCGGCACAATCAGCTCAAACATAAATAAAAGTTGAATGTCTTCTTTTGATAAGCTTCAGAGGGTAAAGCAATAGAAATAATCAAGCATCTCAAAGTGCTAAAAATAGCTCACATATATACAGTGCCTTGCGAAAGTATTTGGCCCCCTTGAACTTTGCGACCTTTTGCCACATTTCAGGCTTCAAACATAAAGATATAAAACTGTATTTTTTTTGTAAAGAATCAACAACAAGTGGGACACAATCATGAAGTGGAACGAAATTTATTGGATATTTCAAACTTTTTTAATAAATCAAAAACTGTACAAGGAGAGTTAACTTTAATCATATGCATGTCAATCTTTCATGGCTCAAAGTAGAGGAGAGATTGACTTCATCAATACTTGTTCTTGTAAGAAGTATTGACATGCTGAATGCACTGAGCTGTCTGTTTTGAACTACTAGCACGCAGCTCGGACACCCATGCATACCCCACGACATGCCACCAGAGGTGTCTTTACAATCCCAAAGTCCAGAACAGACTGGGAGGCTCACAATACTACATAGAACCATGGCTACATGGAACTCTATTCCACTTCAGGTAACTGAAGCAGTAGAATAAAATAAAAAACAGATAAAAATACACCTTATGGAACAATGGGGACTGTGACGAGACCCACACAGACACACTTACACATGATAAGACACGCACTCTACACATATGTACACATGGATTTTGTATTTTAGATATGTGGTAGTGGCCTGAGAGCACACACAATGTGTTAAAACTGCTATGAAATGTAATGGCATGTAATATTTTAAATTGGCTGCAGCTAGTGGGGATCCTTAATAAATACAAAAAATAAAAATGCAAAAATCTCATTAGTCCAATCAATGTTGCTCACCTCCCTGACCAAGGCCCTTCTCCCCCGATTACTCAGTTTGGCCGGGCAGCCAGCTCGAGGAAGAGTCTTGGGGGTACCACACCTCTCCCATTTAAGAATGATGGAGACCACTGTGTTCTTGGGGACCTTCAATGCTGCAGACATTTTTTGGTACACTTCCCCAGATCTGTGCCTCAACACACTCTTGTTTTGGAGCTCTACGGACGATTCCTTCGACCTCATGGCTTGGTTTTTGCTCTGACATGCACTGTCAACTGTGGGACCTTATATAGACATCTCCAATCAATTTAATTTACCACAGGTGGACTCCATGTTGTAGAAACATCTCAAGGTTTATCAATGTAAACAGGGTGTACCGGATAACTCTATTTAGAGTCTCATAGCAAAGTGGCTGAATACTTATGTAAATAAGGTATTTCAGTTATTTTTATACATTTGCAAACCAATTCTAAAAACCTGTTTTCGCTTTGTCATTACGGGCTATTGTGTGTAGATTCATGAATTTTAAAACATTTAATCAATTTTAGAATAAGGCTGTAACGTAACAAAATGTGGAAAAAGGGAAGGGGTCTGAATACTTTCCGAATGCACTGTCTCTCTCTCTTCACCCCACTCCATCTCTTTCTACCTCCTCCTCTTCTCTCTCTGTGTAGTGTTGGCCTCATTACATGCATCTTGTACTCCCACCTCGGTCCTCAGGCTCCCAGACAGGCTCTGGGTCTCCTCTGTTCCTCTGAGATTTGACTCCCTGCCCTCAGACATTTCAGTGGCGCTTGGAACCTACTCTCTCGACGCTGAGAGAGATGGGACCTATGATTATTGTTAATCTCCTACACAATGAGAAACACTGTGAGTGGGCTGAGGGACTGGGGGTTGGCCCGTGTTACTGAAATAGGTTTTCTGAATGTCAATTGCTCTAGCTATATGTGACCCTGAGCTGAGGAGGTGGCTGGGTTGTAGAAAAATATATATTATCTGGGAATATTCGTATCATTGATCTGGTTGTACTTGTACAGTGTTGCAATGATGTGCATGTCTGTTTTGCTGTTATTATAAGAGGGAATCTTCTCAAGATAAGAAACCTTATTGTTAAGATTATTTTTGAAAAACACATTGCCGATTTGGGAATATAAATGATGATATCCCTGTATGTTATTAAAGGGATATGATGTGACACAGTAAAGGAAGCGCTGACATTCCACTTTCCTCTCCAAGGCTCTGAGGCACACTCCGAGTGGTGTGTCCTCTGTTGTCTGGAGCTCCTGTCTGGCATGTCTCAGATTGATGGTCCTGGCAACTCCTCCAGTCCCAGTGTCCCTGCCTCTCAGCCAGGCTGAATATGCTTTAGGGACCCGGCTCGCTCTGTTTCAGGAACATTCTACTCCTTTAGACACGTTCTTCTCTATCTGCTGTTTATCCTCGACGCTCCTTCATAATGTGTTGGGTGGAAACATTGAATATCTTATAGTCAAACCCTATTGTAAAAGCAGGTGAGCTGGTTCTACTCTTTTTGGCCGTTTTGTGTTGGTAACTGAGTGGGTCGTAACACGTCATCCCTGTTACCTATAGATAGACAGGTTAGAAATGTTTTAACAATAACATTTGTTTTTGTGACGCTTGCATACAATTGCCCCTCCCTGTTGCACATGACAAGGTTCCCTTTCCCGGTCAAAAGGGGATTCATGGATGATTTAAGATGAAATTGCCAACCTGTTACAAACAACCATGTTACTTTACTTGGCACTTAATATAGTCCATGTTTTTTTATTTAACCTCTTGAGATGGGAAAACATGTTTTTATTAAGTTGAACATGTGCTCTTTATGACAATGTTAAAATTAGGTGAAGCAGTTTTTTTTTTGTTCACCAGGTTCCAGCACTTGGTGGAACGACCCAATACTTTTCCTATCTGAATTACAATTAAGCTGCCTAGTCATTGTTTTTTCCCAACCTGATATAACCAGTCAGAAGCCTGGTGATGACCGGAGCCTTCTGTTGGGAGCCTGATGAGGACTTTCAGGGGAGGCCGTGGTGTATAATGTAGTGATGGAGTAGTAGCACGTCCTGTGTACACAGTGAAAATGTTGTTGCTTCTTTATGGGACCAAACTCTTCCTAAATGAATTGATGTCCTAATATGATTTGCTCCAAATTGTATTTGAGTACAGTATACTGCCATCCATTTGGTATAAGTCTATAGTGATTACCATTTCCAAATCTTCAAAAAATGGCCTGAGAGTGCCACTGTACTATAGAGCCATACGTTTATTAAGTAAGGTCTATAAATGATATTCATCTATTCTCAACAATAGGCTAATTACCTTTTTGGAGAATAAAAACATTCTGGTGGAAGAACTGTTTTTCGTAAATCCAGAGCCTGTAAAGATCATATCTTCTCGGTCTGTACAATAATCAGAAATAGATGGCACAAAGAGAATCCTATTTTTACATGTTTCATTGATTTCCAGAAAGCTTTTGATTTTGTATATCGGGATATTTTAGCCTATAGAGGTTGATTGACTGGATTGCAATTTCCAATCTCGCAATTCAGTCTCTTTAAAAAGTACCAATTGCTTGTGTGTGTGTTAATGAATATCGTACAAATTGATGTCCCATCCCCTGAGGTGTAAAACAAGGAGACGCCCACTTTGTTTGCTCTGTTTATAAATTATTTGGCAAAGAAATTAAACCGTTAAATATGGGAGTAAGATATGATGATGAAATGCTAAGTATCCTTTTATATGCTGATATTATTTTGATCGCAGAAACAGAACAAGACCCGCAGAATATGTTTATTATATGCAGTCAATTGGTGTATAAGATGGAGACTCATGATCAAATAAGACAAAAACACAGATAATGAATTTTAGAAAACCAGCTACGAAGAGAAGTGTATTTCAGTTTTGTTTTTGGTGAACACTTGAGTTTTACTAGCATTTATAAATATTTGGGTTTTTATGAGTGTGTCCTGTTCTGGACTAGTCAGCAGGAGGGTGGGGTGCTAAGAGGTATTTAAAAATGAACATGTCCATAACAGAGCAAGCAGTACATTGTTTTTTCCCCTTGTCAATCTACATACATTGCCCCATAATGACAAAGCAAATTTTGCAAATGTTTTAAAAATAAAAACTGAAATATCACATTTACGTAATTATTCGGGTTGCATGACTTTTTCCACATTTTGTTACATTACAGCCTTATTCTAAAATTGATTGAATTGTTTTTTTTCCCTCATCAATTTACACAGTACCCCATAATGACAAAGCAAACACTGTTTTTTAGACATCCCCACAGCATGATGCATGATGCTGCCACCACCGTGCTTCACTGTAGGGTTTGTGCCAGGTTTCCTCCAGACGTCACGCTTGACATTCAGGCCAAATGTTCAGTCTTTCAATGAACTTCATCGGATCAGAGAATCTCATGGTCTGAGTCCTTTAGGTGCCTTTTGGCAATCTCCAAGTGGGCTGTCATGTGCCTTTTACTGAGGAGTGGTGGACTCCAATGATGATCAATAGAAACAGGATGCACTTGAGCTCAGTTTCGAGTCTCATAGCAAGGGGTCTGAATACTTGTGTAAATAAGGAATTTCTGTTTTTGTTATTAATACATTTGCTAAAATTTCAAAACACCTGTTTGCTTTGTCATTATGTGGTATTATGTGTAGATTGAGGAACAACTTTTATTTAATCAATTTCAGAATAGGGCTGTACGTAACAAAATGTGGAAAAAGTCAAGTTGTCTGAATACTTTCCGAATGCACTGTATATTATGTAAAACTTACATAAAAGCAAGATATCTCTATATGCACAGGTAAGATCAGGTATATTGCCTCTGCGTATTGAAACAGGTAAGATCAGGGATATTTTCTCTGTATTGAAACAGGTCCGTATTTTGGTGAAATGGAAGAGGAAATGCTATGTAACTATTGTGACCTCGAAGCCATAGAGAATGAATCTCATTTCATCCTCTACTGACCTTTCTAACACGATATACGATTGCTCTTATTCCAGAAAGCACACCAAATATACTGATTGTCTCAAACGCATTAAGAAGGAAAGAAATTCCACAAATTGACTTTAACCAAGGCACACCTGTTAATTGAAATGCATTTCAGGTGCCTACCTCGTGAAGCTTTTTGATGGAATGCCAAGAGTGTGCAAAGGGGTCATTAAGGTGGCTACTTTGTAGAAACCCAAATATAAAATATATTTTGATTTGCTTAACACTTTGTTTTGGTTACAACATGTGCCGGAAGAAATGGCAGAAGTTTTATGGGCGCCCAACCAATTCTGCTATTATGTGTTTGTTTTTTTGTGTTATTTGTACATTTTGTACATAATGCAACCTTATGTATGTATCTTACGGTAAAAAAAGAGATTCTGGATATCAGGACAGCGATCACTCACCTCGGATTAAACAAAGATTTTTTCTTTAACAAGCAAGAAGCACAAGACATACTCCAAACACCCGACAGGGCCATCATCCCCGGAGCCGGATGCCTGGTCAGGACCCGGAAAAGGCGAGTGGGAAAGCTGCCGCTACTGTCAATACTACTCGCTGACGTGCAATCATTGGACTATAAACTACATGAGGTACGATCACGAATATCCTACCAACGGGACATCAAAAACTGTAATATCCTATGTTTCACGGAATCGTGGCTGAATGACGAGATGGATATTCAGCTAGTGGGATATACGCTGCACCGGTAAGATAGAACAGCACACTCCGGTAAGACGAGGGGCGGCGGTCTGTGCATAATTGTAAACAACAGCTGGTGCATGAAATCTAAGGAAGTCTCTAGATTTTGCTCGCCGGAAGTAGAGTATATTGTAATAAATTGCAGGCCACACTACTTGCCTAGAGCTTTTTCAGTTATATTTTTCGTGGCTGTTTATTTGCCACCACAGACAGATGCTGGCACTAAGACTGCACTCAGACAGATGTATAAGGAAATAAACAAACAGGAAACCACTCACCCAGAGGCGGCGCTCCTAGTGGATGGAGACTTTAATGCAGGGAAACTTAAATCAGTTCTATCAAATTTCCATCAACATGTTAAATGTGCAACTAGAGGGGGAAAAAAATTCTAGATCACCTGTACTCCACACACAGAGATGCGTACAAAGCTCTCCCTCGCCCTCCATTTGGTAAATCTGACCACAACTCTATCCTCTGATTCCTTACATGCAAAAATGAAAGCAGGAAGTACCAGTGACTCGGTCTATAAAAAAGTGGTCAGATGAAGCAGATGCTAAACTACAGGACTGTTTTGCTATCACAGACTGGAACATGTTCTGGGATTCTTCCGATGGCATTGAGGAATACACCACATCAGTCACTGGCTTTATCAATAAGTGTTTCGAGGACGTCGTCCCCGCATTGACCGTACGTACATATCCCAACCAGAAACCATGGATTACAGGCAACATTCGCATTGAGCAAAAGGGTAGAGCTGCCGCTTTCAAGGTGCGTGACTCTAACCCGGAAGCTTACAAGAAATCCTGGTATGCCCTTCGACGAATCATCAAACAGGCAAAGCGTCAATACAGGGCTAAGATTGAATCCTACTACACCGGCTCTGACGCTCGTCTTATGTGGCAGAGCTTGCAAACTATTACAGACTACAAAGCGATGCACAGCCGCGAACTGCCCAGTGACATGAGCCAACCAGACGAGCTAAATCACTTCTATGCTCGCTTCCAGGCAAGCAGCAGCTAGGCATGCATGAGAGCATCAGCTGTTCCAGACGACTGTGTGATCACGCTCTCCGTAGCCAACGTGAGCAAGACCTTTTTACACAGGTCAACATACACAAGGTTGCGGGCCAGACGTATTACCAGGTCGTGTGCCCCGGGCATGTGCTGACCAACTGGCAGGTGTCTTCACTGACGGCTGTAATGGTAACTGCTCAGCCTTCGACCACAAGATGCTATAGAGGGCAGTGGGTACGGCCCAGTACATCACTGGGGCCAAGCTTCCTGCCATCCAGGACCTCTATACCAGGCGGTGGTCAGAGGAAGGCCCTAAAAAAGACTCCAGCCACCCTGGACATAGACTGTTCTCTCTGCTACCACATGGCAAGCGGTACTGGAGCGCCAAGTGTATGTCCAAAAGGCTTCTTTAACAGCTTTTACCCCCAAACCATAAAACTGCTGAACAGCTTATCAAATGGCTACCCAAACCATTTGCATTGACTTCCCTCTCCCTTTTTTACACTGCTGCTACTCGCTGTTCATTATCTATGCATAGTCACGTTACCCTTACCTACATGTACATATTACCAAAATTACCTCGGCTAACGTGTACCCCATTCACATTGACTCTTTACCGGTACCCCCTGTATATAGCCTCGTTATTTTATTGTTGCTCTTTATTTTATTTAGTAAATGTTTTCTTAACTGCATTGTTGGTTAAGGGCTTGTAAGTAAGCATTTCACTGTTGTATTCGGCGCAAGTGACATACAATTTGATTTGTAACTTAAAATTCTGCCTGTATTGGTTACATTTGACCATAATCTGTAGTCTATTGTCCATTCTTAATGAAGTTGTGACCAACTGAAGTGGGGGTGATGGTGGGGGGGAAGCAGAGGCGTTGATGTGCATATGCAATATGCATTTCTCTTTGACGAGATTAAGGCTTCGTATCCTTTTGAAGCAGCCAGGATTTAGGTTCTGGTGGAGGATCGAGGGAAGGGGGACAAATCATCTCTAGGCTACCTGAGTGCAGACATAACCCTATTTTGTGCTGACAATGCACTACGTTGAATAATTTGGTGACCCTTGATGTTTCTCACCCCCATCTTTTGAATTTTAAAAGGCCAGACAATGTCCTCATGTCTGACACCTCCTCAGAAACACACACACATTAGCACACGCACGCACACACACCCGACCCCTGGCTTTGGTTTATGTATTTTATCCATGGGCTATGAGATGAGCGGCGGCATCAGTCTTAAAGTATAGTAATTAAGTCCAATGAGGAGAGCGGTTATTGAGGGGTTAAAATCTGAGCCAACCTCCTAGGTCTTTAATAGAGAGGAGGTTTATGAGGATGATGGGACAACAAGCTGCTAAGATCACGCTTTGGAAAGGGCAGGTAAAACATAACATGGCTGGCGATGAGGGTAGTTGGGGGGTTGGGGAGGGGTTCGTATGTCACATGATTGATTTGGCTTTCCTGGTCAATTTGTTATGAATTCCTACCTAGAATAGAATGAAATTGCTAGCTAGCATGAGAGCAAAATTCATGTTTTTGACAAAACAACCATCATCCTTTAAAACCTGCAGTAATATGTCAATAGCAGCACCCAACCATTTCATTTAGCGTAGACCTGGGTTAAGATTAGGTTAAGTAAGAGCCAGACAGAGGTGCCTCGCATGTTACCTCGGCGCTTCAGTGTCTCGGATCCTTCCGTTAGCAGCATATGGAGGGCAGACAGACTGGCAGCGTTGGGGGTTACATCCAGACGGTCCTTTTTTAAATTTTGGGCAGTGCCTCTGGGTAGTATTAACAGAATGACCCACAGGGTCTTTAGTATAGCGAGAGAAGGGGAGTTCTGGGCAAGTGTGTGTTTGTGTCTGCATGTGTGTTTGGGGTAACAGCGGTGTTATTGGGGGAGTGTGTGTGGTGTGTAACATTGGGGGTGTTTTTTGGTGGGGGGTCTCTTTGTTTGTCTGCGGCGCACAAGCTGAGACCCCCCTAATCTTTCATCGTAAAGTGCCCGGTGGCGATGGATCGGTGACAACTGCAGGATGGGATTGGAGAGGACACTTAAGGGTTGTTTCATAACTAATAGATGAGTGGAGGGCCAGGGAGCTGCTTTTATTAATCACCCCTCAGACAGAGCCCACAGTCAGAACTAGCCTCAGCAGACAGATATTGTTGTTTCATTCTCTGGATCTTTGAGATTCGACAGCTTCTTTGGGAGACATTAAGCTGTGTTTTAGACAAGCCATCTACCGGTTTTCCTCTCATCTCAATTAAGATCCTGGGAAATGAAATCTATAGAGAGTCTGCTGAGGCTAGTTCTGGGGGTATTCATTTTTTTCTCTCTAGGATTTTGCACTGTACGTGGTCCCAGTCTTCTGTAGATTTTAACTAACGAGGAAGAGGTTAAGTGTACAAGTGCTATAACAAGATGCCCATATTAAACTTGGGAGTATTTATCTAGCTTGCTTTTCCAAAAAAGAAGTGCTGTAGACACAGTAGTGTACAGTAGCACCACCGGAGACTGAGGAAACATTGCCCCAGCTGGTTATTTATTTACATGGCAATCTACTACTTGAGCATGGTACTAAGTCAAGCTGATGAAGTGTTCTAGAAGAAGCCACTCAAGTATTGCACCGCTTCTTGAATGCCAGCCATCCAATTTGTGTTAAAAACATTTTTTTTAACATCTTCTATGTATCCTAATAGAGCATTCTGTTCATTTTATTTCACAACATCTAACAATACAAGCTCATAAACTGGGGACAACTCATTTCTCTGACATTTATGCTTTCTGCAATGACAACAAATACATGTATTGTAACCCAATGCTGGAAATGAATGACCCAGATTCTTGATTAACAGTGTTGACAAACTGCTGAATTCTGTCAGTTTAGTTCAAGGATGAAACTAAAAGTCTAGGCATTATTTCAATTCTGCTTCTCTTTTGTGCTGTTGTGATATGAGCTCTGTGTTGCTCTAGTCCAGCTTGTTTCAGCAGATAGTAAGGACTTTGTGGGACAGGTGGGTTGTGGGTACTGTAGTCGGGGTACCGCTGAAGCTCTGCACACCACACCAAGATTACAGGCCGGTGGCTGGTGAGGCCTGTCAGTGAGCTTCTAATGAGGAAACCAAAATGGATAGGGAGAAATAAAGGAGATGTTCAGTAAAACAGGGGCTATAAACAGGGACTATTCTCAGCACTCTGTTAAGTGAAATAAAAGACGTTGGCTAATTGGAAAAGAGATGGCAGGTCTCTGGGCATTGATTTTCCCTAACAGATCAGACAGAATGTGTTTGTTTTCCCATCGAATGCACCATGGCAAAAGCTCAATTACATTTTGAACTGAGGTGGAGTAGAGTAATGTGGTAGATGTTATTATGCCATCAGAAGTTCTTTTAAGTACATTTTTGCAGTTGTCATTTCCATTCTCTGGTCATTGTGAGTCTGTAACTGTACAGTGTTGATGTAGGTCAGAGATGGTTAGTTTCTCCTTTTTGTTGTTGTTGGAGAACAGTACTCACTCTTGGGAGGGAAGAAGAGGGAACAGAACATTCTTGCATCACTCCCTCCCTGGCACTTCTGCAGTTTTAACGAGTCTGGGATCATCAAAGGTTCTGTTTCGGGGGTCTATCCCACCGTTCATCACTTCGTATCACTTCCTGATAGATGGTAACAAAGAGGAGAGAAGATCATCAGATTCTGTTTCGGGGGTCTATCCCACCGTTCATCACTTCGTATCACTTCCTGATCGATGGTAACAAAGAGGAGAGAAGATCATCAAAGGTTCTGTTTCGGGGGTCTATCCCACCGTTCATCACTTCGTATCACTTCCTGATCGATGGTAACAAAGAGGAGAGAAGGAAATCCACTCAGTGCCTTCTCACATACTTGTTTTTGTCTAGAAGTAGCGCTGCAACATGTTTTGAACTTCTCTTTCACTTGTCATTGGCTGAAGATGGTATGAGGAATTCTGTCTTTTATTATAACAGGATTCCAGTAGAAAGTGGTTTATGTTCTCCCCTGTCACATACAATATGAATAAAGACGGGGGGATGCATGAGCCGAAAACACCTACTTTATACTACTTGTGCATAACTGATTTGTCCCTTGAATTATACTGTTCTTTAACCTTGAGTTAGTGTACACCAAAATCTCCCATTTGTATTTGTTTGTATTTTATTGAACCTTTTTTTTAACAGGGAGTCATGCTGGTGAGTCCTGTATCAAACATACACATTAATACACATCCATTTACACTATACTCATAAATATACACATCAATACACAATCATATCAAACATACACATTCGTCAGGAAAAAGGTCCTCAATCAGCTGACTGAATTTCTCTAGAGGCACCAACTCTTCCAATTTTCGAGAGCTTTGGAGATCACACACAAGTAAGGTGCAAAAAAAAAAAGAAAAGAAAAAAAGAAATCAGATTTCCCAAACTCAGTGGAGATTGAAGGGATCTCCACAGGGCCAGGTAGCTCATACGTCTGTAGGTTTACAAGTAAGTAAGTTGGGACGGAAGTTTATGCAAGTGGGTTTTATAAACACAGAGTGCAACGCATTGATCTACGAGACTTCATAATGGGCCAGACTACTTTCTGATAGTTGAAAGCAATGATGTATATGATTAATATCACCACTAGTCCCCCCCCATGCCATTTTTGTTAAGAGCTCCCTTCTTTTCCACCCATGAGCCTCTGGTTTGGTCTCTAATGTTAAATATATATATATATATATATATATATATATATATACACACTCTTCCATTCAAAAGTTTGGGGTCACTTAGAAATGTCCTTGAATTTGAAAGAAAAGCATACTTTTGGTCCATTAAAATGACATTAAATTGATCAGAAATACAGTGTAGACATTGTTAACGTTGTAAATTACTATTGTAGCTGGAAACTGCTGATTTTTAACGGAATATCTACATAGGCGTACAGAGGCCCATTATCAGCAACCATCACTCCTGTGTTCCAATGGCACGTTGTATTTGCTAATGGAAGTTTATCATTTTAAAAGGCTAATTGATCATTAGCAAACCCTTTTGCAATTATGGTAGCACAGCTGAAAACTGTTCTGATTTAAAGAAGAAAAAAAACTGTCCCTCTTTAGACTAGTTGACTACTACATACATGCATACACACACACACACACACACACACACACACAGGGAGAATTATTTATTTCAGATTTATTTCAGCTTTTATTTCTTTCATCACATTCTCAGTGGGTCATAAGTTTACATACACTCAATTAGTATTTGGTAGCATTGCCTTCAAATAGTTTAACTTGGGTTTTGGGTAGACTTCCACAAGCTTCCCACAATAAGTTGGGTGAATTTTTGGCCCATTCCTCCTGACAGCTCGTGTAACTGAGTCATGTTTGTAGGCCTCCTTGCTTGCGCACGCTTTCTCAGTTCTGCCCACAAATTTTCTATAGGATTGAGGTCAGGGCTTTGTGATGTCCACTCCAATACCTTGACTTTGTTGTCCTTAAGCCATTTTGTCACAACTTTGGAAGTATGCTTGGGGTCATTGTCCATTTGGAAGACCCATTTGGAAGTATGCTTGGGGTCATTGTCCATTTGGAAGACCCATTTGGAAGTATGCTTGGGGTCATTGTCCATTTGGATGACCCATTTGGAAGTATGCTTGGGGTCATTGTCCATTTGGAAGACTCATTTGGAAGTATGCTTGGGGTCATTGTCCATTTGGAAGACACATTTGCGACCAAATTTTAACTGATGTTTTGAGATGTTGCTTCAATGTATCCACATAATTGTTTCCCCCCCTCATGATGCCATCTATTTTGTGAAGTGCACCAGTCCCTCCTGCAGCAAAGCACCCCCACAACATGATGCTGCCACCCCTGTGCTTCACGGTTTGGATGGTGTTCTTCGGCTTGCAAGCCTCCCCCCTTTTTCCTCAAACATAATGATGGTGATTATGGCCAAACAGTTCTATTTTTGTTTCATCAGACCAGAGGACATTTCTCTAAAAAGTACAATCTTTGTCCCCATTTGCAGTTGCAAACTGTAGGCTGGCTTTTTTATGCAGTTTTGGAGCAGTGGCTTCTTCCTTGCTGAGCGGCCTTTCAGGTTATGTCGATTTATAGGACTCGTTTTACTGTGGATATAGGTACTTTTATACCCGTTTTTCCTACAGCATCTTCACAAGGTTTTTTGCTGCTGTTCTGGGGTTGATTTGCACTTTTCGCACCAAAGTACGTTCATCTCTAGGAGACCGAACACGTCTCCTTCCTGAGCGATATGAAGGTTGTGTGGTCCCATGGTGTTTATACTTGCGTACTATTGTTTGTACAGAACATGGTACGTTAAGAAATTGCTTCCAAGGCTGAACCAGACTTGTGGAGGTCTACAATGTATTTTTTGAGGTGATTGGCGATTTTCTTTTGATTTTCCCATGATGTCAAGCAAAGAGGCACGGAGTTTGAAGGTAGGCCTTGAAATATATCCACAGGCACACCTCCAATTGACTCAAATTATGTTAATTAGCCTTTCAGACTCTTCTAAAGCCATGACATATTTTCGGGGAATTTTCCAGGCTATTTAAAGGCACAGTCAACTTAGTGTATGTAAATTCTGACCCACTGGAATACAGTGAATAATAAGTGAAATAATCTGTCTGTAAACAATTGTTGGAAGAATGACTTCTGTCATGCACAAAGTAGATGTTCTAACCGACTTGCCAAAAATATAGTTTGTGAACAAGAAATTTGTGGAGTCGTTGAAAACAAGTTTTAATGAAGTGTATGTAAACTTTCGACTTCAACTGTATACACACACACACACACACACACACACACACACACACAGGGATGCCATTAGGCTCTCTCTCTCTCTCTCTGTCTTAACGCTTCACTGGTGTCATTGTGTAAGGCCGGTCTGTGGTGGTTCCCAGATTAATGGAATGTAATTATAAACCAGTCTGGGGTGAATATTGTTTTTGCCCCTCTCTCCCTGCTATCGTAATTAAAAAAGGGGGGAGCGGCTTCATTTGACTGTGTGTCGTTTTGGGGGATGGAGGGGAGATGTAGGGCGTTCAGTCTTGCCAAGAGCTGTACACACAAAGTGTCTCAGAGTAGGAGTGCTGATCTAGGATAATTTTTGCTGATCTGGGATCTGTTTTGCCATGTAGATTATAAATAATAAGATTCTATGGACATATTCTAGATCAGCACTTACTCTGAGATGCTTAGTGGATACGGGCTCAGGCCTGTATTCATTAGATATTATGTTCAGATGCAGCAGCAGACTTCATGGCTCATTCAGGGTTAGGACCTCTGGAAGCATTCACACAGTCTCCAGTTTGCTAATTTTGCATTTTCCTAAATGAATCGGAGGTGAGCTATTACTGTAAATGCAGATGGCTCACCAACTGTTACGAATCCCTCCAGAACTTTCATTATGCACACCTGGCCCCTATTCCCAGTGATTAGTAATTGTAGAAGTGTTTTTTTGTTTACCATTGTCCTGTCGATTATTGTTACAATGTCTGTTTTTTTATATATATTTTTATTTTTTTGTGGTATCCAATTGTTAGTAATTACCATCTTGTTTCATCGCTACAACTCCCGTACGGGCTCGGGAGAGACGAAGGTCAAAAGCCATGCGTCCTTCGAAACACATCCCAACCAAGCCGCACCGCTTCTTAACACAGCGCGCCTCCAACCCGGAAGCCAGCCGCACCAATGTGTCGGAGGAAACACCGTGCACCTGGCTACCTTGGTTAGCGCGCACTGCGCCCGGCCCGCCACAGGAGACAGATCCTGGGCGCGAACCCAGAGTCTCTAGACCACCCGGCCTCCCGGGTGGCGCAGTTACAATGTCTGTTGGTCTTTTGAGTACCTGTGCTATGTGTTTTGGCTTTCGTACCCTTGTGGATTGCGCAGATGATTACTGGTCTCGTCCCGTTTGATGATCATCATTGTGTTATTTGAGGTACTCCTCACTCTTTTGTTTAGGTTTCAACCCTGTGTGTTGTATACGTGTTTGTTTGGTCCTCGTCCCTCTGCCTTTACACTGCACGCTGTAATTTGGGTAAAGAAATAAAAAACCCTATTGCGCATTCCTGCGCCTGTCTCCCGACTCATTCATACCAACGTGACACCAACTAGGCTACCTTAAAGGTCCCGCACAATCATCCTATTTCACAAGTAAAAATAGCCTTTGAATGACCAAAACATCACCCATAATAGTTTACACTATTAAAATAAGATTTGAAGATATTGGACCTTTTCTCTCATCTCTTACTATCAGGAAGCCTGAAAGAACAGGCTTAGTGGCAGGGAGTTTATATTATTGAGCTCACCTTGACTGACCGCTCTGAAACACCCTTTTGGTCATTGCCAGGTAAGTGTCAAAGATGATGACCATTGATGACCAGGTAAACAATGGGCCACATTCTGAGCCTAAACAAACTCAGCAAAAAAAAGAAACATCCTCTCACTGTCAACTGCGTTTATTTTCAGCAAACTTAACATGTGTAAATATTTGTATGAACATAACAAGGTTCAACAACTGAGACATAAACTAAACAAGTTCCACAGACATGTGACCAACAGAAATTGAATAATGTGTCCCTGAACAAAGGACTCCACCAGATTTGCCATTACTTGCTGTGAGATGTTACCCCACTCTTCCACCAAGGCACCTGCAAGTTCCTGGATATTTCTGGGGGGAATTGCCCTAGCCCTCACCCAACACGTCCCAGACGTGCTCAATGGGATTGAGATCCGGGCTCTTCGCTGGCCATGGCAGAACACTGACATTCCTGTCTTGCAGGAAATCACGCACTGAACAAGCAGTATGGCTGGTGGCATTGTCATGCTGGAGTGTCATGTCAGGATGAGCCTGCAGGAAGGGTACCACATGAGGGAAGAGGATGTCTTCCCTGTAACGCACAGCGTTTAGATTGATCAGTTCGATGATGCTGTGACACACCGCCCCAGACCACGACGGACTCTCCGCCTACAAATTGATCCGAATCCGCAAATCCGACCGTCACCCCTGGTGAGACAAAACTGCCACTTGTCAGTGAAGAGCACTTCTTGCCTGTCCTGTGTGGTCCAGCGATGGTGGGTTTGTGCCCATAGGCGACGTTGTTGCCAGTGATGTCTGGTGAGGACATGCCTTACAACAGGCCTACAAGCCCTCAGTCCAGCCTCTCTCAGCAATTGCGAACAGTCTGAGCACTGATGGAGGGATTGTGCGTTCCTGGTGTAACTCGGGCAGTTGTTGCAATCTTGTACCTGTCCCGCAGGTGTGATGTTCGCATGTGGACTGCCACTGCGAGGACGATCAGCTGTCTGTCCTGTCTCCCTGTAGCGCTGTCTTAGGCGTCTCACAGTACGGACATTACAATTTATTGCCCTGACCACATCTGCAGTCCTCATGCCTCCTTGCAGCATGCCTAAGGCACGTTCACGCAGATGAGAAGGGACCCTGGGCATCTTTCTTTTGGTGTTTTTCAAAGTCAGTAGAAGGGCCTCTTTAGTGTCCTAAGTTTTCATAACTGTGACCTTAATTGCCTACTGTCTGTTAGTGTCTTAACGACCATACCATAGGTGCATGTTCATTAATTGTTTATGGCTCATTGAACAAGCATGGGAAACAGTGTTTAAACCCTTTACAATTAAGATCTGTGAAGTTATTTGGATTTGGATTTTAAGAATTATCTTTGAAAGACAGGGTCCAGAAAAACGGCCATTTCTTTTTTGTTGTTGCTGAGTTTAGTATACCTCACTATATTCTCTGCAAAATGCTCTCATGGTCAACAGAGCTGATCATGGACTGTTGGATATCAGACAAACAGTAGCAATACACAATTGTTTTTATTTTTTTTGTAACTTATTACAGAATACAGTTCACTTCTTCCCAAGAATTAGTTAAGTCTGAATCACCTTAGAAGCTTAGACATAAGGGAAGGTATGTGAAAACAGCATACAATAAAGTATACTGGACAATTAATTGGTTCCTTCTCTATTAGCTATAAGGCACAAGGTCAGACCCAGATGCAGACAAGGGAGGCAGATGGTTTGAGTCGCATTTTATTCCAAAAGAGGTAGGCAAGAGAATGGTTGTGGACAGTCAAAAGGTCAAAACCAGTTCAGGAGGTACAGAGTGGAGTCCAGGAGGTACAGAGTGGCAGGCAGGCTCGAGGTCAGGGCAGACAGAATGGTCAGGCAGGCGGGTACAGAGTCCAGAAATAAGGAAGGTTCTAAATCAGGAGAACTAGCAAAGGAGAATAGTTAAAGCAGGCGCACGGGAAAAACACACTGGTTGACTTGAACAGACAAGACGAACTGGCACAGAGAGACAGGAAACAGGGATAAATACACCGGGGAAAATAAGCAACACCTGGAGGGGGTGGAGACTATCACAAGGACAGGTGAAACAGATTAGGGCGTGACATTTGCATTATAAATGAGAGTTTTATGTATTGATCAGACATTTACGATAGCCTAAATATTTAACATGAACACTTATGAGAAATAAAGGTCAGCAATAATGGTGAGACATCATTTGACATAATGTATTAGAGCCGTAAGCCTAATATAAGCACCAGGCCGCCCTATAGTGTGCAGCACACGTTGATTCGTACATTTTTTAACACTTCTCACGTCACTTAAAAGTGAATTACTTAGGCTTTAGGAAATTCAACCAACTACAGAGATTGATGGGGAGGGGGACCCATCTGCCCCGTTTCAAGTAAGCAGACCTCAGTCACCCCCAAGATGGAAACGGGAGACAAATCCAGCTATGGCCTCCTCCTTATCAGGTCTCTCACACCGGGCAGACAGGGTCCTGGGATGGACAGCTCGCACAGCTTCCCCACATATGGCGCTGGATCAAGGTTGACCTCAGCATATCCCCCCCTGGTCTGTCTTCACAGCATATCCCCCCCTTGTTTGCCTTTGGGAAAGCTGATTTTGTATCACAGCATTCCTTCTGCGGTGGTTTCCTGTGCAGACAATAGATGTAGAATTTTGTAAAATGTCTATAATTCTAGCTTGATGATAATGGAAAGTGAAATAGTTGATGATGAGCCCCAATGATAGAAGCTACATTAGCTGTAAGATAACAACCCACTCAATGGAATTGCAAATATGATTTTCATGGATAAATGACAAATACTATACATATCACATCTACTTTTGTGGACAACATTCCTTCGTTTCAGCTGTGTGCTGGAAGTTCTCAGGCTCAATGTAGGGGGCTTAGGGATAGAAGAACAAAAACCATATAGTGACTCAGATGTTACAGAAAATATACCGTCAAAGCAGCCACAGTTAGACACAGCCACCGTGTCAGAGTCATCAAACTCTGACAGTCACATTATGGTCAGCGTTGGCAAGGTCCACTGATCCACTGTTAATTTTGGCGTCTTCAGAATAAGCTTCCTGGCAACACCTATCAAATGTTCTCCCCAATTGATAAAGCAACGTGGACTACACACACATGACATGATCGTCATTTTCTGTGCAGCCTCTCCACCCGAAATGAATAGCAGCCACTGCTGTCGGATGTCTTCATTCTTCTGAAAATAGTGTAACGTTAAATTAGCACTATGGCATCCAGTCACAACACAGTGTGTTTAACTTTCGTCATGCTGGTAAGTAGCTTGCTAGCTAAAATTCAGAACACAAAAAGGGGTTTGTTACCAGTTTCGTTCTGCTTGAATAGAGTTTGTAAACAAAGCCGTATGATGTGCACCTGTGATGTTTTTAAGGCGTTATATATCTAAATTAGCTGAGATTATAAAATATCTGGCATTACTTGGCCTTGCATAATGCTGGAAGTAATGCCTGTCTATTCGATCCAAGTGTTTGACATGGGTGTGAGGAGGCCAGTAACTTTATGATTAACCTTCTCAATGTACCAGCTAGTCATTTTTCATACTTGGGTCAACCTACTATGAATTGGTTTTATCCAATTTAGTGTTGTCACGCTGCAAAATGTTTACTGCTTACGATACCTAGTAGTATCACGATACCACGGGGGAGAATTCAGAGTGGCCTAGCACCCTGTCCTCGTGATGCTTGTTCCCGTTTTCTAAACATAATCTATGGATTTTACATGGCTGGGAATACAGATACGCATCTCTTGGTCACAGATACCTTTTAAAAAAAAAAGGTAGGGACGTGAATCTGAAAACCAGTCAGTATCTGGTGTGACCACTGTTTGCCTCATGCAGCGCAACAAATCTGCTTTGCATAAAGTTGATCAGGCTGATGGCTGTGAGAAGTTACTGCAACTGGAACACACTATTGTACACAGATCCAGAACATCCAAAATATGCTCAACGGGTGACATGTCTGGTGAGTATGCAGGCCATGGAAAAACTGTGCCATTTTCAGCTTCCAGGAATTGTGTACAGATCCTTGTGACATGGGGCTGTGCATTATCATGCTGAAACATGAGGTAATGGCGGTGAATGAATGTCACGACAATGGGCCTCAAGATCATCATGGTATCGCTGTGCATTCAAATTGCCATCGATGAAATGCAAATGTTTTTGTTGACTTCAGCAAACCACTTTCCCACGCAACGCCACACACTATTGATGTCTGCCATCTGCCCGGTACAGTTGAAACCGGGATTCATCCGTGAAAAACACACCTCTATTGAAAGTGAACATTTGGCCACTGAAGTTGGTTACGACACCGAACAGCATTCAGGTCAAGACCCGGGTGAGGACAATGAGCATGCAGAAGAGCTTCCCTGAGACGTTTCTGATGGTTTGTGCAGAAATGATTCTGTTGTGCAAACCCACAGTTTCATCAGCTGTCCGGTTGTCTGGTCTCAGACGATCCAGCGGCTGAAAAAGCCAGATGTGAAGGTCCTAGGCTGGCGTGGTCACACGTGATCTGTGGTTGTGAGGCCGATTGGACGCATTGCCAAATTCTCTAAAACAACATTGGAAATGCGGCTTATGGTAGCGTAATGCACATTACATTCTCTGGCAACAGCTCTAGTGGACATTCCTGCGGTCAGCATGCCAATTGCACGCTCCCTCAAAACTTGAGACATCTGTGGCATTGTGTTGTGACAAAACTATAGATTAGAGTGGTCTTTTATCGTCATCAGCACAAGTGTAATGTGTAATTAGCTTCTTGATATGCTACATTCGTCAGGTGGATGGGATCTTTTATTTCAGCTCATGTAACATAGGACCAACATTTTACATGTTGCGTTTATATTTTTGTTCAGTATACATGCATAATGATCTGCATGTCATTTTGGCAGTAAGGGGACAAAAATGCATGAAACCTTCTACTCTTCAGTTAACAGACATATACACACACTCTCCCTCCCTCACACACACTCGGTCTCCCTCTCTCTCATAAACACGCATCACTCTCGCTCCCACATACACACACTGCTCCCAACTTTAAAAACGTTAGGCATCAAACAGAATGTAAGGAGCACCAGAAGGAGAGAGATTTTATGTATAGTTAGGCCTATATGAATCCTACCTTTTTGAAGCACATCTCATTAGTAGCAGACCCTTTCTTCCTGGGCCAATCAAATTTGCCTAGACCTACTGTCAAAGTTACCAGGTTGTTAGCTAGCTAGGTAACATGACTGAACAACGTTGTTTGTTATCAAACCAATAATTAGCAGGCCAGGATTAGTACAAAACATGTCCGGTCACATGGTTTGTGAAATTATATTAAATGTGAAATCGTACAGGGAAAAAAAAGGTAACTCCTGTTATGAGAGTCATTATTATTATTTTATCATTTATTTTACCCCTTTTTCTCCCCACTTTTGCGATATCCAATACAGCCTTGTCCCATCGCTGCAATTCCCGTACGCATTTGGGAGAGGCGAAGGTCGAGAGCCGTGCGTCCTCTGAAATATGACCCTGCCAAGCCGCACTGCTTCTTGACACACTACTCGCTTAACCTGGAAGCCAGCCACATCAATGTGCCGGAGGAAACACCGTACAACTGGCGACTGAAGTCGGCGTGTATGCGGGATGGGACAAGGACATCCTGAACCGGCCAAACCCTCCCCTAACCCGGACGGCGCTGGGCCAAATGTGCGCCGCCTCATGGGTCTCCTGGTCGGCTGCGACACAGTCTGGGATGCATTGCCTTAGACCGCTGCACCACTGGGGAGGCCAAGAGTGTTATTGTTTGTAACAATTTGAGCTAGACAAGCATGCCTGTCACTGCTGTCTGACAGTGAACTTGCAAATCCTATGCTCAGATTGCCCTGTGCTCTTGGTTATGTCAGGGATGAAATGATACACAATTGATCAACTTTGCTCGCTCTGCACGCTGCTCCAATGTATCAAATGTACCAATGTAACAACAGAAGACTGATCAAGGTCTCCAAGATGGCTAAATTATATTTAAAAGACTAATAGAGGATTAGGTGCGCAGGCAGAGCAGACAGAGAGAAGTTGGTGAGTGATGGCTGGAAGGGGATGCAGTTGGCGGATTACAGCTGCCACACATGATATGCACATAAAGGTGAAGTCGGCATTATTGGACTGGTGCAGATAAGATGCAAGTTGCTGTTGCTTATAAAATGTAACTGAACCAATAAACATTTTATAACAAGCGCCAGCCAGCGGTTTTTTAGATTGGTAGGGCTGAAAAAGTACGGGTAGTATCATGTATTATGACGTTTTGGTACCGTGACATTTCCTTGGTACCGGTATACCATGCAACTCTAATCCAAATATCATCACATTTTCACTGTTTGGGACGCTCATTGCCATCAGATGATGCGATGTCTGAATGAGGCAATGGTTTTTGGGGATTTTAAGCATGTTACTATCCTGTTGAGAATCTCAAACAGACAGGCAGAATGTTGAATGTTTTTGATCATTTAAAGGCAGTGAATGATTCAGTTCTATAGAGAACCACATTTTGTTACGGATGTTCTTCTGTCCCATTTCTGAACAGCTTCTAGCACTACTTCCTTCTTTGATTGGGTAAAAACCTATCCAGCTGTGACCTTCCGGCTCCAAAGATGAATCTCCTTGATTCTCCGATTTAGTTAAGAAGTCAGGACATAACTAGTGAATTGATGGCCCACATCCCTAGCTATTCATCTTAAAACATACATTTTACCTGACATGCCTTCTGCTCTTTATAAGAGGACAAACAATGGGATAAACCCTAGCTTGGGTAAGCCTGTGTAAATAGATGAGGCAGTTATTTTCCAACAACGGCTCCATACCCATAGAAATATAATCACATTTCTACGTTCCAGAATGTCCCGGTGGGATCGCAGGTTGCTTTCAGGTGGTTCTGTGTTGTTACCATACACAGTGTACAAAACATTAACAACACCTTCCTAATATTGAGTTGCACCCACTTTTGACCTCAGAACAGCCTCAATTCATCAGGGCATGGACTCTACAAGGTGTAAAGCATTCCACAGGGATCCTGGCAAATGTTGACTCCATTGCTTCCCATCAGTTGGATGTCCTTTGGGTAGTGGACCATTCTTGATATGTATGGAAAACTGTTGAGTGTGAAAAACCCAGCAGCGTTGCAGTTCTTGACACACTCAAACCGGTGCACCTACTACCATACCCGGTTCAAAAGCAATTGAATCTTTTGCCATGCCCGTTTACCCTCTGACTAGCACACACACAATCCATGTCTGAATTGTAGACCATTTACTACCCATCCTAGTTTGGTTTCAAGAGCGTAGGTTCCATTACCCTGACTATTGATTTACATTTTCCTTCACACGCAAAATGGCTCTAACAGATATGTTTGTTTAGTTGATACTCTGTACTTTTTACTCCATCCCTAGTTTGAAGCTGTTTACTGTTCAGTAGACTGCCCTGTGGTCTGTTTGTGGTCTTAAGGTGTCGTGGGGTCTTCTGTCTGTCTGTGGCTGAACAGGTGCTATACGCCGGCCTCAGAGAAAGTGCACACTGCCCTTTCACCTGTCTGTCTATAAGAGAGGATATCTGAGAATCCTAAAGGGTTGAGATGAGAGGGGGAGAGCACCACAGAGAGGACCAGAAGGCTTGTCAGCAGCAGCATTCCTTAACACTCACCCTGTACCTCTGTGGTGGTGGCTAAAACCATACACGCTATAGTGCTCCTGAAAACACGCTATCAAGAAAACAGCCCACTTTGACCTAGGTTGTGCTGACGTTTCTCACAGCACACGAAAGCATCACACACACGCGCTGCATCACACACAGACATACCAGCACCTGTCAGGGTGATGTGCAGGTTGTGCGTGTTCTTCTGATCCGTTGTTTCCTCTCTCATCATGACTCCTGTCAGCTTCACTACAGTATACCAGGAGTCATACAGAGGCTAGGAGGACAGACAGTCTCAATGGGATGTTTTTTAAATTTTTACAATGCTGTAATGGGTTTCCGTTAGAATAGGCCTAACCGTCAGTTCAATTCTCACAAGAAAGGCCATTTTTAAAATACCACCTTGCATTTTTTATGAAAATGAATTTAATTATTCAATCAGCTTTGTAATATTCATATTGTATCCTGTCTACCCCATTGATGCACCATTTGATTCTGTTGTCGTGTTTTTTTTTTTAAAACACCTATACAGTAGTAACTAGGTCAAGTCTCTGAGTCTGCTAAGATCCATTTTGAAACAGCAACATCTCAATGGTCTTTTAAATAACTTCTGTCTGCTGAGTGAAAAAAAGGGGTTACCATGGCAACCAGAGTTGGCCCAGGCTGGTGATGTCAGCGTGTGTTTTGAAACACAGAGACAAAAGAGAGGACGGCTTTCAATTATTTCTGTTTGCATCCAGCCTGATTATGGACTGACTGGTGCAGGCCACAGCCAGGCGGGGTGGAGTGTGTGTATGTGTTGGGTCTGTCTCTGTGAGTGTGTAGAATGTGGGGTGGGCCAGCCTCACCTCACCTCAGTCTTATTACACTCACTCTGTCTGGCAAATACTGGTTCAGGGACACCTGCTCTGCTGCTGAGTTAAATCTGCCTGCCCTACTGAGCCAATGAGCGAGCCAGCTCTGCCTGTGTGTGGGTGGATGGGTGGGGATGGGTGTGTGTGTAAAGCTGAGAGTTAGAGGAGCAGTCTGAATACTAAACCACTGGCCCTGAGCATACATACCTAGCCTGACAGACAGCCTGCAGCCCCTTCTGTTGTCTGAGAGGGGTCGGCAGGTAGTCTAGTGGTTAGAGCGTAGGGCGAGTAACCGAAAGGTTGCTAGATCGAATTACCGAGCCGAGAATGTAAATAGTCCGAGTGGCCATTTGACGAATTGTTCAGCAGTCTTATGGCTTGGGGGTAGAAGCTGTTAAAGAGCCTTTTTGTCGTAGACTTGGTGCTCCAGTACCACTTGCCGCACGATAGCAGACTCCAACCAATAGGCCTCCTAGTGAACAATGACGGGATGTGGATGGGCTCCAACACCATTCGACATCAGGCTGAGGCTGAGCTCATTCAGTCAGTCTGGGCTGGAGCAGGGTTACATCTGACCTGATGGATTGGGCCTTAGTGGAGTGGAGTTCTCCACTGGGTCATACCAGGACACTAGGACACAGTTAGACTGGTCCCAGCTCTGTTTGTGGTGTCTTGCCAACTCGGCAAGATGGCACTAACAAGGATACAGGGACTGTGGCTGGTAAAAACCGACAGGCTGAAAATATCTTGGACACAGTGCTTCACCACTGAGCTCGATAGCTAGGCCAACTCTTTCCCTGGCACTTGCTTAGAAAAGCAAATGAGTGGGCTTTAGTCTTAAGCCTGTGTACGGTGAAGTAGGGCCGGCACAATTACCGTATAACCGGCTGACAGTTAGGGATGAAGACCGCCATGAAAATAAAATAACCATCATAACAAACAGCTGACTGAAGATGTGACGTCCAGGTATTCATGTCCGTTTGAGGTAACATGGACTCTTTACAATAGGATGAAACTTTGTTGCTCCTTGCTGAAACAAGCAACATCTTTTAGTGAACAAGTCTTTGGTTGCCTAGGCAACACCCTATGTAGCAGCAGCACACATGGAAATAGAATGGGCTTCAAACGTCTAACCCTGGCAATTTGCCTGGTAAACTCATTGGTCCACTCGCAATCGCTGCCTGGTATTGGGATACAATAATTTCCATGGTAATGTAGAATGTTAATTCAAATGATGCTAACTGATGTGGCTCATGCAATGGCATGGATATTTTGTAACGTCAGTTGAGTTGAATCAACAAATCACAGAACATATTGATTGGTACACTTCCTGCTTTTACTTCCTGCTTCTACTTCCTGCTTCTACTTCCTGCTTTGCTCCTATGGGTACACTTGCAATGGACACCAGTCCACCCATTATGCCATCATTGTGTTGAATGGAGATGCCCATTCTCTTAATTCTATTTCTATGCTAGCACATGCAGTCAGGAGCAAAGGAGATGCCAAAATATGCATCTTAAGAAAAATTTAAATGTTAATTTGGCTGACCAATAACTCATCTAAAATGTGCATACCTTCATTCTGCAATCACATCTATCTGCCTTGATAGAAAACTGCTAGTGCTTAGGGCTGAGAACTACCAGGGACCTCATAATATGATATTGTCACTATACTTAGGTACTTATACGATATATATTGCGATTCGATACTGCGGTTTAATTAAGAGTTGATGTTCCAAACATATTGCTCACTATACACTGAGTGTACAAAACATTAAGAACACCTGCTCTTTCCATGACAGACTGACCAGGTGAAAGCTATGATCCCTTATTGATGTCACTTGCTAAATCCACTTCAATCAGTGTAGATGAAGGGGAAAAGACAGGTTAAAGAAAGATTTTTAATCCTTGAGACAATTGAGACATGGATTATGTATGTATGCTATTCAGAGGATGAATGGACAAGAAAAAAGATTCAAAAGCCTTTGAACGTATGGTAGTAGGTGCCAGCCGCACCGGTTTGATTGTGTCAAGAATTGTGTCAAGCTACAATTTCCACCACCCGAAGGACATCCAGCCAGCTTGACACAACATTGGGAAGCATTGGAGTCAACATGGGCCAGCATCCCTGTAGAACTCTTTTGACACCTTGTAAGAGTCCATGCTCTGACAAATGCTTTATTTTATTTTTGATTTTACCTTTATTTAACTAGGCAAGTCAGTTAAGAACCAATTCTTATTCTCAATGATGGCCTAGGAACAGTGGGCTAACTGCCTGTTCAGGGGCAGAACGACAGATTTGTACCTTGTCAGTTCAAGGATTTGAACTTGCAACCTATACTCAGTCTGCTGCCGAGAGACTAGAGAGCATGATAAATTTAGATATATATTTTTTTCAGTCATGGAAAAAAACATTACCTAAAAAAAAATGTCAGTATCGCTATGTAACTATCGATCACTGCTAGTGCTGGACTCATTTGGGGAGTATTGGAGTTTTTAGAATAGATTTGATATTCCGTTAGCAGTACAACTGTGACAGACATCCATTCCTGTAGTCTGTGTATCCATCCATCCATTCATCATCTTTAGCATTGCTGCCAGCACGAGAGAGGACCATCATTCATTTCTACATCAGTTTCAGCTCTGCCAATTCATCCCCACAAACTGAATCTGAAATATTTTACAGGAAGATGTCATCTAAAATGGATGGCCAAACATGATGTCATAGGTATCTGGCTGTTGGGCTGTTTGGGTTGAGGCCTACTGTAGCTAAACATTGCTGTTTTCATCACCAGATAAGACCTGTTGAGAGCACCAGTCCAAATGCTGTCTGCTTTCACCCAACAGCATCTGTGGCTTCTGGCACCACCAATCTGCACTGAAATGTAAATGTAAATGCTTGGCTCTCCTTTCATCCCAACGATGAAGCATAGTTTTGGCAGCATCATGCTGTGGGGATGTTTTTCAGTGGCAGGGACTGGGACTAGTCAGGATCGAGGGAAAGATGAATGGAGCAAAGTACAGAGAGATCCTTGATGAAAACCTGCTCCAGAACGCTCAGGACCTAAGACTGGGGCAAAGCTTCACCTTCCAACAGGACAACGACGTTAAGCACACAGCCAAGACAACGCAGGAGTGGTTTCGGGACAACTCTCTGAATGTCCTTGAGTGGCCCAGACAGAGCACGGATTTTAACCCGATCGAACATCTCTGGAGAGACTTGAAAATAGCTGTGCAGTCACACTCCCCATCCATCCTGACAGAGCTTGAGAAGATTTGCAGAGAAGAATGGGAGAAACTTCCCAAATACAGGTGTGCCAAGCTTGTAGCATCCTACCCAAGAAGACTCAAGGCTGTAATCACTGCCAAAGGTGCTTCAACAATGGGGTCTGAATACTTATGTAAATGTTATATTTCCTCTTTATATATACACACTACCGTCCAAAAGTTTGGGGTCACTTAGGTCCTTGTTTTTGAAAGAAGATATATTTTTTGGTCCATTAAAATAACATCAAATTGATCAGAAATAAAGTGTAGACATTTAATGTTGTAATTGACTATTGTAGCTGGAAACGGCTCATTTTTAATGGAATATCTACATAGGCGTACAGAGGCCCATTATCAGCAACCATCACCCATGTGTTCCAATGGCACGTAGTGTTAGCTAATCCAAGTTTATAATTTTAAAAGGCTAATTGATCATTAGAAAACCCTTTTGCAATTATGTTAGCACAGCTAACCTGTTTGTGTTGATTAAAGAAGCAATACAACTGGCCTTCTTCAGACTAGGAGTGGGAGGCCCCGGTGCACAACTGAGCAAGAGGACAGACAAGTACATCAGACAAGTACGTCGCTGGTTCAAATGTCAGTTGTGAAGCTAATAGCAGTGACAGCCATAGCAACTAGCTCACGGATGTGCGTTTCAACAATACTGTGTAACTCCGGTAGGGCAACATCTGAAAAATAGCACCTACTTGGTAGTGTGTACCAGACGGAGAAAGCCAACATCATCCACGACAGAGAACGTTTGATTGTCAAGGGCAATGAATTCCTTTATCTTGACGTTAATGGATTTTGCCTTTGAGTTGTCTCGCTGAAATGTTCTTGAGTCTTGTAAATGACTGCTGGACTTGAACGTGTTTAGTTGTTTGAAGTGTGCGCTTAGTTAATTTTTTTCTGCTTTTGTTCCAAGTCGTCGCTGAACGTCTGGGGTTGATGCACTTTCAAATGAGTAATTAGGTTTGTGGTATTGAAGGATTTCACTTTCTCCCCTCCTTGGGAAATAATAGCAGCACAAACGTTGCATATGGCCTTTTTGTTTTCTTCCTTTGAAACTTCAAAATGGATCCACACAGCAGACATTGTGGGCTAGTTTAAGAATGATGTGTTGCATGTGTAGCGCTGTATTTTTCAAGGTGTCATTACGTCATGTACCTACGTTATATAGGTATGCACGTCAGCTTTGACATCGGTTTTGCACATCGCCGTTAAACTAGACATCGGGCCGATGTTGCCATTTTTAGCTAATATCGGCTGATTCTGATATGCTTACCGATATATTGTGCATCCCTAATCAGTAACATAGTCAATTAAGTTTAATTTAAGATGTTACATGGAATTTATCTTATGAAACATGTTTTGTAAAGATTCAAGCTGAATATTGACTATAGTTGGGATTTCTGTATTAACAGTAGATTTTTGGGATGAACATACAGAACTTTGTTTCAAAGAAAACAGGACAGGTTTATTTAAGAAATTCTGACGTTGATAAAGCTGTAGTATATTTCATTCAACTGCTTGTAATATTAGGTACATTTAATATTCACCAATGCAAATGGTCTAACTCAACCTAACTTGAATGAATTTAAACGATATGGCACTACTTTAACTAAAAATTAAAACAAAAAGGAAATTGTTGTATTATTCATTCATATGATGTGTCTGTTTAATGTAAAAAGTTTGTATGTATGCTTGTTTGCTTGTGGCTATTTTTTGTTGTCTTCATAATACAGGTGAATGCATATTATTCGATCGGATTGTGTGTATGCACAGAGTTATTGGGCTTGCTTTAGCTGATTTAATGGGGCTACAGATGAAAAACAATCCCTTCCATGCAGGACTTGTTTTATTGGCAATTGCTCAGAGACCATATTATTTATTTGTACTGATCAACAACATTTGAACAGAAGAAGCAATCTCTTCTTTTATAAAAGTGTGTGCTGTCTCTTTAAGAAAGTAATGATTTATGAGTCATTTAGGAGGCAGAAAGTGGCTTTATGGTTATGGAATCTAGTGGCAACTAGACAGGAGGTGTGTGAGAAAGAAGAGATAGAGAAGTTAATTGGTTTTTAGTGGTGAGGGAGACTACGTGAATTAATAAAGTTTAGTGACAATCAGCTTTCAAATCGGTATATTTTGCGCTATGGTTAGCATATTATCAGAAAGTACGAGGGTAGTGAATTAATGTTTGCTTCAACTGTAAGCTAATAAGGAAAGTTAGCCTACAATTAAAGCTGGAAGCTACCGGTTCAACTTGCATTGTAAACGTGTTCTGTATGGACATTGTTTTGCGAACAGTAATGAACAGAATCAACATTTCTACATGCTGTGTTGCATTATTCATCTGTGCAGCATGAGTGGGGAAATAACAATACAGCTCTAGCAAGGAATGAGTGGAGCAGGCACTTTGCTCTTTGTACTATAAAGGGGGTGTCCTGATAGACAGACTTGATCCTCTCAATCACGTGAGACACATTTGACAATGGTACTGAACGTAACAAAAATTCCACCGTTTTTTGTACTATTATTTTTCAAAAATATTTTTCAAATATTCGGTATACCATGCAACACTAATGCTCTGTCCGATGGCAAACCCAGATGACCCTACAGTATAACATAGTCTACTCTCTTAGCCGGGGGAACAGTGTGTTAGAGGAGGTGTTTGCCCAGGGGCTGCTAACTGATTGACTGACTGACTCCAAAGACAAAAACCCATCTCACTTCCAGCTCTTCTGTCTGTCCATCTGCTCACTCTCCATCAGACCCTCAACTCTGCCAGGTCTGGCTGCTCCCTCCATCCCTCAGAAGTAATTTAATCAGGGATGTAGTGGGTTTTTTTCAGGGGTTCTTCCTTCCTGATTTTCTGACAGGATCTTACATTCATACATTGAAATTGATCTACTGTAACTGTACCCCTCAAACGAATATTCCTACTTTCTCTCCATAATACACACAGAACAGGGTGACCTCAACTCATGTGTCCTCCATATGGGCATTAAGACCATGGCAGCGCCCCTTGTTCAACTGGTCTTCACATAAACACAAGCTCATGATGGGCCTCTGAACTGGAAATAAGTCAGTCACCCTTCGAACGGTTCGTCCAGCTGGCCGTTTATTGGAGGCGCGGAGGATAGCGAGCTTGTTTGTGTTGTGTCAAGGAGTTGACAAGGGGAAGTAAGGGGAGGGGACATGGTGGATCAACCGCTAAGTCCATAAAACTTTGGAGTCCATGATTACGTCTTAGATGTATGTCAGACCAGATGTAGTTAAGATGGAGGGAGGGCATGTCGGATTATACTGTTGCTTTTTAAATCAAATCAAATGTTATTGGTCACATACACATGGTTAGCAGATATTATTGCGAGTGTAGCGAAATGCTTGTGCTTTTAGTTCTGACAGTGCAGTAATATCTAACAAGTAATCTAACAATTCCACAACAACTACCTAATACACACAGCTAAGTAAAGGGATATTACCTAACCTAGTGGTTAGAGCGTTGGACTAGTAATCGAAAGGTTGCAAGATCGAATCCCAGAGATGACAAGGTAAACATCTGTCATTCTGCCCCTGAACAGGCAGTTAACCCACTGTTCCTAGTCAGTCATTGAAAATAAGAATTTGTTCTTAATTAACTGACTTGCTTAGTTAAATAAAGGTAAAACAATATGTAATATATGGATGAGCAATGACAGAGGCATAGGCAAGATGCAATAGATGGTATAAAAATGCAGTATATACATACGGGATGAGTAATGCAAGATATGTAAACATTATAAAGTGACTAGTGATATATTTATTCAAGTGGCCAATGATTTCAAGTCTGTATGTAGGCAGCAGCCTCTCCGTGTTTAGTGACGGCTATTGCCAGATATGGGTTTGTGATCTCTTTAGTCTCTACTTTCTTATCCGTGCTCTGAGTGTGACTCACTAACAGGTTATAGGAGTTCAGTGCCAGCCAGGCAGGCTGCAGTGTGGTGGGTTGATTGAGCCTTCTCTAATGAAAAGGCCCACTACCCTGAGAGCAGTGTTAGTTGTATGACCAGCAGCATTGGTTTGAAAGTACAAACAATACAACAGTAAGAGGAGGGAGGAGAGGAGGGAGGCTGTATAGGGGCTATGGAGGGAGAGTTGGGAGGCTTTTTGGGACTGTGGGAGTATGGAAAGAAAGAGGGACTGTGGGAGAATGTTTCCCCTGAAGGACAGGAGCAGCTGAATGTCAATGACGCAACACCATGAGAATGTGGTCTGTAATAAGAAAGTGGTCTGGAAGCAGTAAGCAATCTACTGCACTGCAGAGATTCATCAAGGGGACCAAAAGACTAATCACCAAACGTACGGCAACCACGCCACTGGTTTGCTAGAAAGCTGAAATTATTGAACAGCACAAAATATTGAAGATTGTATCTTAAAGCTGGAATCCTGATGATGAAACTGCCACGTCCCTTTGGGATATTACAACAACAAAGACGTTACTGCAAACAACAAACGCTGTTGTTTTTTTCTCCCTTGGACATTTTTAAAAATTGTACCTTTATTTAACTAGGCAAGTCAGTTAAGAACAAATTCGTATTTTCAATGATGGCCTAGGAACAGTGGGTTAACGGCCTTGTTCAGGGGCAGAATGACGGATTTGTACCTTGTCAGCTCGGAGATTCGATCTTGCAACCTTTCGGTTATTAGTCCCAACGTTCTGACCACTAGGCTACACTGCCACCCCGTAATTACATGCGTGATAGAACAGCAGAATATGTAATGCAATGTTTTTACCACACTGCTTGACACACCTTACCTCCGTTCGGTCCACAAAACCAAAACAATAACGAAGGTACTAGGGGCGGACAGTGGCACTTTTTTCCCCCTAATGCAGATTCCATCTTTAATGTAATGTCCTGGCAAGACTTGTAAATGTGGAGTGGAAGCATGTACATGGTCCTGATGTGTCTGTTCTATCTCTGTGTTCCAGAATGGCACTGACTATGGGTTCTTGGTGCGTCAGAACTCTGAGCTGCTGCAAGCTCTGGATGAGATGGAGAAGACCTGCACCAACCTGAGAGAGGAGAACGGCCTGCTGGTGAGCGTTTACATGGACTAGAGTAGAGGTCTGGACAAGAACTAGGGACTAGGTAGAGGCCTCGTCTAGACTAAAGTTGATGATAATCTCACAATTCTTTAAGGCAATATTGCAGAAACTTTTTTCCATTGAAAATTAGCCATTTTGACCAGCAGTGCCACCTTGTGGGCAATCTTTAGGAATCCTCCAATCAGAGCGCAGATATTGGTCAAGTGACCATGGTGGATGTTTTTGAGAGTGAGTGAAAGAGAATCAATTCCTGTTTTGGAGTAAAATGTTAGCCTTTCACGTCTCATGTTGCCTCACTACAATTTTTCTCATGATACGTTAATATATACTGTATACTGACCAAAAATATAAACACAACATGTGTAAACAACATGTGTACAACCTTTAGAGTTTAATTCGGGAGATGGTAACTCTTTAACCTCTCTAGGATAGGGGACGCAAGCGACCCACTTGGCCCGAAAGCCAGGGAAAATTCAGGCGGCAAATTCAAATAAAATGATATAAAAATCAAACTTTCGTTAAATCACACATGTAAGATACTAAATTAAAGCTACACTTGTTGTGAATCCAGCCAACGTGTCAGATTTTTAAAAAGCTTTTCAGCGAAAGCATAAGAAGCTATTATCTGATGATAGCACAACAGTAAACAAAGAGTAGCATATTTCAATCCTGCGGGCGCTACAAAAGAAAACCATAAATAAAACATAAATCAGGCCTTACCTTTGACGAGCTTCTTTTGTTGGCACTCCAATATGTCCCATAAACATCACAATTGGTCCTTTTTGTTCGATTAATTCCGTCCATATATATCCAAAATGTCCATTTATTTGTAGAGTTAGATCCAGAAAAAAACTGCTTCCAATTTGCGCAACGTACAAAATATTTCAAAAGTCGCCTGTAAACTTTGCCAAAACCAAACAAACCAAACAAACCAACTCTTCTTTTCAAGTCTTGCGCAACTCTCAACAGTGTTACCCAGTTCCTAGATGGCCATACTTCTTCATTGCACAAAGGAATAACCTCAACCAAATTCCAAAGTCTGGTGACATCCAGTAAAAGCAGTAGGAACTGAAAACCAGTTCCGAAGAAATATTGTTTCCCAATGAGAACACACTGAACAGACAGAGACCTCAACAACAAAAAACATTCTGAATGGTTAGTCCTCTGGGTTTTGCCTGCTACATAAGTTCTGTTATACTCACAGACATGATTCAAACAGTTTTAGAAACTTCAGAGTGTTTTCTATCAAAATATACTAATAATATGCATATCTTATATTATTGGCATGAGTAGCAGGAAGTTGAAATTGGGCACGCTATTTATCCAAAAGGCCCAAATCCCCATCATTTGCATTAAAAAAGACTGAGATAAAGGGGGCACAGATCCGGGTGCCTTGTCAGAATTCTTCAGTGAGTGGGTAACCCGCCTCTACCAACCGTTCGTTTGGCCAACGTGCAATCACTGGAGAATAAACTGGATGAGCTCAGTTCGAGGCTATCCTACCAATGGAACATTAAAAACTGTAATATCTTGTGTTTCACCGAGTTGTGGCTGAACGGCAACACGCATAATATACAGTTGGCTGGATTTTCCGTGCATCGGCAAGACGAATCAGCGACCTCCGGTAAGACGAGGGGTGGTGGTGTGTATCTATTTGTCAATAACAGCTGGGGCACAATGTCTAATATTAAGCAGTTGCTCGAGGTATTGCTTGCCTAAGGTAGATTCCTAATGAAAAGCTGTAGACCACACTACCTACCAAGAGAGTTTTCTATATTTTTTGTAGCTGTCTATTTACCACCACAAACAGATGCTGGCCCTAAGATCGCACTCAACGAGCTGTATAAGGCCATTAGCAAACAAGAAAATGCTCACCCAGAAGCGGCGCTCCTAATGGCCGGGGACTTTAATGCAGGCAAACTTAAATCTGTTTTACCTGATTTCTACCAGCACGTCACATCTGCAACCATAAAAAGAAAACTTGAGACCACCTTTTCTCCTCACACAGAGACATGAACAAAGCTCTCCCTTGTCCACCATTTGGCAAATCTGACCATAATTAGATCCTTCTGATTCCTGCTTAGAAGCAAAAGCTCAAGCAGGAAGTACCAGTGACTTGCTCAAAACAGAAGTGGTCAGATGGCGCAGATGCTAAGCTACAGGACTGTTTTGCTAGCACAGACTGGAATATGTTCCAGGATTCATGGTATACCACCTCAGGTTTCATCAACAAGTACATCGACGATGTCATCCCCACAGTGACTGTACGTACATCTCCCAACCAGAAGCCATGGATTACAGGCAACATCCGCACCAAGCTAAAGGCTAGAGCTGCTGCTTTCAAGGTACGGGACACTAATCCGGATGCTTATAAGAAATCTTTCTATGCCCGCAAATAAACCATCAACCAAGCAAAGCATCAATACAGGACTAAGATTGAATCCTACTACACCGGCTCTGACGCTGGTCGGATGTGGCAGGGCTAGCAAACCTTTACGGACTACAAAGGGAAACCCAGAAGTGAGCTGCCCAGTTACGCGAGCCTACCAGACGAGCTAAATGCTTGCCTTGAAACTAGCCTAAAAGTCAACACTGAAGCATACATAAGAGCGCCAGCTGTTCCAGACGACGGTGTGATCACGCTTTCCGTAGCAGACGTAAGTAAGACGTTTAAACAGGTCAACATTCACAAGGCCAGCCGGATTACCAGGACGTGTGCTCCGAGCAACTGGAAAGTGTCTTCACTGACATTTTCAACCTTTCACTGACCAAGTTTGTAATACCTACATATTTCAAGCAGACCACCATAGTCCCTTTGCCCAAAAAGGGAAGATAACCTGCCTAAATGACTAAATGACTACCACACCATGGCACTCAGGTCAGTAGCCATGAAGTGCTCTGAAAGGCTGGTCATGGTTCACATCAACACCATCATCCCGGAAACCCTACCTCACTGGGGCCAAGCTGCCTTCCATCCAGGACCTTTATACCAGGTGGTGTCAGAGGAAGACCCAAAAAATTGTCAAAAGACTCCAGTCACCCAAGTCATAAACTGTTCTCTCTGCTACCGAATGGCAAGCGGCATCGGAGGGCCAAGTCTAGGTCCAAAAGGTTCCTTAACAGCTACAACATCTGTTGTATCCGGGGCATGTGACAAATAAAATTAGATTTGATTTGATCCTCAGTTGTCTATTTTCACAGCCATTAAACTGTCTTAAAGTCGCCATTGGCCTCATGGTGAAAACCCTGAGCGGCTTCCTTCCTCTCCGGCAACTGAGTTAGGTAGGACACCTGTAGCTTTGTAGTCACTGGGTTTATTGATACTCCATCCAAATCATAATTAATATCTTCTCCATGCTCAAAGGAATATTTTAAATCAGTGTTTTTTTTTTACCCATCTACCAAAAGGTGCCCTTCTTTGTGAGGCATATGAAAACATCCCTGGTTTTTGTGGTTGAATCTGTGTTTGAAATTCACTGCTCGACTGAGAGTGAATACTTTCTGAAGTTGCACTTCAAAGCTACCATGCTGCACTGTAAACAAATACCTCCAACCTTGGTTTTGTGGAAATAAAGTATATTGTATCTAACAGAGGGAAGGCTTTCTCCACTGTTTAAACACAGTACGACACGCTTTCCACTCTGGGTCCTTGCGATCTCCAGAGTGCTGCAGTGAGTCCCTTCTACATGCTCATTGTGTGGTAACAAGTAGCTCATTTTTGATAAGTGGTGTGACCAAGAATAGATCATTCCTTACCAATGCTCTGTATCTGAGGTTTTATGCTTCTTGCAGGGAAAGTTCTCTCTGCTGTTAAAGTCTGTTTAGTCTCTATCTTGGCATGTCATATAGGCTTCGACAATAAGACAGTAGGAACTTCCTCTGTTATGTCGTTTTATGAAGGGAGCGTATCACCTACACCCAATATCCAATCCCTTAGCTCTGTCTTTAGAGTGGTCTATTGTGCTTGAGGCTATTTCACATCAGCCTTTTTGAGCCACTGGAATAATTTAGGTGAAATATCTCTCCTTCATATCGTTTTACTTAACCGTTTCCAAGCCTTTAGTCCTGTCATGGGACCTGACTATTGTGCTCGAGGCCTTTCACAGCAGCCTTTTTTTGAGCTGTTGAAAAGCATGGAGATGTAATATCTCTTTCAAACCGCTTTTCTAATTGCCCTTCCGCCTGCAAAGCGAGTGAGTGAGCTGCACGCACTGTCAGTCCACCATTCTTGTCTATAGTTTGCCCCAGGTTATTCAAAGTAACCTTCTTACCTAACCCCGTCTTCATGCCTAAGGCCATTCATATTTTGTCTCACCTTAGAGCTTGTGGCTTTACACCCACCACCTCTACGAAAGAAGAGCGTCTCCACTGTTATGTCCAGTACATGCTTTACACATTTACTTGGACAGAATGAGAGCTTTACGGAATAGGGAACAACTTTTAGTTTCTTGGGCACCTCCATGCAAGTGGACCCCCTCTCTCGTTAACTTCTTGAGTGTAGGGGGCAGGATTTTGGTTTTTGGCCAAAAAAAATGTACCCATTTGAAACAGCCTATTTCTCAGACCCACGAACTAGAATATGCATATAATTGTCAGATTAGGATAGAAAACTCTAAAGTTTCCAAAACTGTCCAAATATTGTCTGTGAGTATAACAGAACTGATATTGCAGGTGAAAACCTGAGGAAAATCCAACAAGTAAGTGCTGTGTTTCCTGAAAGCTCTGTTCCATTGAATGCCCTGCCTCCGTTTAAAGGGATATCAACCAGATTTCTTTTCCTATGGCTTCCTCAAGGTGTCAACAGTCTTTAGACATAGTTTCAGGCTTTTATTTTAAAAAATGAGCGAGAAAGATCACATCGCGTCAGTGGATAGCTGGGTGTTCGGAGTTTTGCTTGCGCAACAGAGTGGGGCAGCCATTGTCTCTCCCTCTCCTATTGAAAAAGCTACGATCCCGGTTGATAAATTATTGATTATATATTTTTAAAAACAACCTAAAGATTGATTATAAAAACGTTTGACATGTTTCTGTGGACATTACGGATACTATTTGGAATTTGTCTGTGATGTCATTACCACTCGAGCCTGTGGATTTCTGAACATAACGCGCCAAGGTATTTTGGATATAAAATAATCTTTATGGAACAAAAGGAACAGTTATTGTGTAACTGGGAGTCTCGTGAGTGCAAACATCCAAAAATCATCAAAGGTAGCTGTTTCTAATATTTTGTCTACTGAGAGAGATGTTCTTACATAAACGCTTGTTATGTTTTCGCCGAAAAGCTGTATTGAAATCTGACATGCCAGGTGGATTAACCACAAGCTAAGCTGTGTTTTGCTATATTGCACTTGTGATTTAATGAAAACTAAATATTTTTGGTATTTTAATTTTAATTTGGCGCTCTGCAATTCAGCGGGTGTTGATGAAAATGATTACATTTACAGTTACATTTAAGTCATTTAGCAGACGCTCTTATCCAGAGCGACTTACAAATTGGTGCATTCACCTTATGACATCCAGTGGAACAGTCACTTTACAATAGTGCATCTAAATCTTAAAGGGGGGGGGGTGAGAGGGATTACTTATCCTATCCTAGGTATTCCTTAAAGAGGTGGGGTTTCAGGTGTCTCCGGAAGGTGGTGATTGACTCCGCTGTCCTGGCGTCGTGAGGGAGTTTGTTCCACCATTGGGGGCTAGAGCAGATCTCGCTAACGTGATGGGTGCGTCAAGAAGTGAACAGCTATCCCATTGGATACTGGAGGCTATTATATTGGCTTATAATAGCAAGGGTTTTACAGCCCCCTGAGGGCTCATTCCACCAGAGGTATGGCTATCTCTATGGTACTGTTCAAAGGCATCTCTTTACAATATATGTTTGCGATGTGACATGTTGGGCCACCCCTCGTACGTTTGAGCTTTTTACCGACTGGACGTCACTGCACCTTTGTTGATGTGTACTGTGTCGGAGCCTCTGAGGGGTGATGCTGTTGGGGTTACCCTAGCTTCAGAGGGCATGTCTACGTTACGGGAGTTGGCCATATCCCCATAGTGATACATCGAAACAAGAATTTGAAGAGAACTCATTGTTACTTTCGTAACCCTGGTCCTCTGATCATGAGTGAGATGTATCACCGCATTTCCCTACTCGCAGAGTGCAAGGAAGAAAGGCATGCTTGATAATGACCAGAGGACAGGCGAGTGGCATCTTATAAGGAGGGAGGGGCTCACCTCATTCGCCTCTCGATCTGTCTGTCTCCGAAATATGTTATGTGATTGGTTCTTCGTGTTGTGATCCGCCTGGAACGAATCCCCATAGTGACACTCATATTATCAGAGAACCGGGTTACAAAAGTTTGTCTTTGTCTTTTTGAGTCCTCTACTGTGTTATTTTGGTCCAGTCCTCACCATGCCTGTCCTGTTCTGGCAGTGTCAGTCAGAGCTGCAGGCCTGTGGAGGAGGTTTTTAAATATGTCTCTCCCTCTATCTCTCTGCAGAGGAAGAGCAGTGTCCCAGAGACTGAGGAGAAGGTGAGGCGTCTGAGGAGGAAGAACACAGAGCTGGCTGTCATCGCTAAGAGACTGGAGGACAGGGCACGCAAACTACAGGAGGCCAACCTCAAAGTGGTAAACTACAAGCCTATCACTGTTTTCAGATATAACTATTGCCTTACTGCAGGGTTGTCATACTCATTTAAAATCAAATGTTATTTGTCATGTGCTGAATACAACAATTTAGATGAAATATGAAATGCTTGTTTAGGAGCTCTTCCCAGTAAAATAAATAAATAGTAACACAAGGAATAATATACACAAGAATGTACATGTAGTACAGGTAATAGATCCATTTTCAGGGGTACTATGTATTTTCATGTAGATATGGACAGTGCATTCAGAAAGTATTCATACCCCTTGACTTTTTCCACATTTTGTTACTTTACAGCCTTATTCTAAAATGGCTTAAATAAAACATGTTCCTCGTCAATCTACACACAATCCCCCATAATGATAAAGCGAAATATTAGCAAATGTATTAAAAATAAAAAACTGAAATACCTTATTTACATAAGTATTCAGACCCTTTGCTATGAGCCTGTGCTGTCTCGGAGCCTGATGGTCCATGAGCCGATGCTCCCGTACCATTTGCCAGACGGTAGAAGAGTGAACAGTCTATGGCTTGGGTGGCTGGAGTCTTTGGCAATTTTTTTGGCCTTCCTCTGACACCGCCTGATATAGAGGTCCTGGATGGCAGGGAGCTTGGCCACCGTGATGTACTGAGCTGTCTGCACCACCCTCTAAAGCACTTTGCTGTCAAGGGTGCATTTGTCGTACCAAGTGGCCATGCAGCCAGTCAGGATGCTCTCAATGGTGCAGCTGTAGAACTTTTGAGTATCCAAGGGCCCGTGCCAAATCTTTTCAGCCTCCTGGCGGGGAAGAGGCGTTGCCGTGCCCTCTTCACAACGGTGCGGGTGTCTGTGGACCATGTTAAGTCCTTAGTGATGTGGACGACAAGGAATTTGAAGCTCTCGATCCGCATCACAACAGCCCTGTCAATGTGGATGGGGGACGTGCTCTCTCCTCTTTCTCCTGTAGTCCACCATCAGCTCCTTGGTCTTACTGACGTTGATGGAGATGTTGTTTCCCTGGCACCACACTGCTAAGACTCTGACCTCCTCCCTGTAGTCTGTCTCATCGCCGTCGGTGATCAGGCATGTGGTGAAATTATAATCAAAGGAGAGACATTTAGATTTCTTCAAAACAATTGAAATGTATTATTTATTTACTGCAGTAATGGAGTTGGTAGGTAACCACCCTGGAGGTGATCACTGAGTTACAGCTCTTTATAGCTCTTTATGAATACACGACAAACAGCAGATGTGTGGATTGGGCCAAAAGGTTAGGGGTTGTATGAAAGAAATGAATAATTCACAGCAGACAGTATCTGCTGTGAAGACTGTTCTCAATGTAAAGGGAAACAGGGCGTGGCCCCCAAAACGAGGTTCCTCTCAAGCCGAGCCATCTCCCTCACATTAATGGAACATGGCTTGTTAGGTTTATCACCTAAGGCATCGTAAATCTACTGTCAGTGTTAACACAGACACATGAGAGTTCTAACCCCATTCTGTTACGTCTAAGAAAAATGCAATAACAGTATTATAACAATCTTGTAATTTCGCCACCATAGGCCTACCCCCGTTGTGTCGTCAGCAAACTTGATGGTAGTGTTGGAGTCGTGGGTGAACAGGGAGTACAGGAGGGGACTAAGCACACACCCCGTGTTGAGGGTCAGTGTGGCAGGTGCCTACCCTCACCACATCGGGCCAGCCCGTCAGGAAGTCCCGTATCCAGTTGCAGAGGGAGGTGTTCAGTCCCAGGGTCCACAGCTTGGAGGGGACTATGGTGTTGAACGCTGAGCTGTAGTCTATGAACCACGTTCTCACATAGTTATTTCCCCTCTTGTCCAGGTGGGAGAGGGCCGTGTGAAGTGCAATAGAGATTGCATCATCTGTGGATCTGTTGGGGCAGTATGCAAATTGGAATGGATCCAGGGTGTCTGGGTTGATGGTATTAATGTGTGTCGATGACCAGCCTTTCAAAGCACTTCATCATTACAGATGTGAATGCTATAGGGCTATAGTCATTTAGACAGGTTACCTTGGAGTTCTTAGTAACAGGGACAATGGTGGTCAGCTTGAAACATGTTGGGATTACAGACTGTGACAAGGAGACCTTGGAAAATGTCAGTGAAGACACTTGCCAGCTGGTCTGCGCATGCTTTGAGAACGCGCCCTGGTATTCTGTCTGGCCTGGCGACCTTGCGAGCTTTAACATGTTTCAAAGTCTTACTCACATCGGCCATGAATAGCCAGATCACACAGTCATCCAAAACAACGGGGCATTCACGCAAGACTCAGTGTTATATTTATAGAATCGAGCATGAAACACATTTACAGTGGAAGAAAAAGTATGTGAACCCTTTAGAATTACCTGGATTTCTGAATAAATTGGTTATACAATTTCATCTGATCTTCATCGAAGTCACAACAATAGAAAAACACAGTCTGCTTAAACGGATAACACACAAACAATTATAATTGTTCATATTTTTGAAAAAGTATGTGAACCCTTGGATTTAATAACAGGTTGACCCTCCTTTGGCAGCAATAACCTCAACCAAACGTTTTCTGTAGTTGCGGATCACACCTGCAAAAGGTCAAGAGGAATTTTGGACCATTCCTCTTTACAAAAATGTATATTCCTCAATATTCTTGGGATGGTGTGGTGTGAACTGCTCTCTTGAGGTCATGCCACAGCATCTCAATCGGGTTGAGGTCAGGACTGACATATTTTCTTCTGTTCAAGCCATTCTGTTGATGATTTACTTCTGTTAGGTGATGCAACAGGACAACAACCCAACTTCTGTTGAGCTTCAATTGGCAGACAGACAGCCTAACATTCTCCTGCAAAATATCTTGATAAACCTGGGATTGTTCTTGTTGTTGTCAATGATAGATAACAAGCTGTCCAGGCCCTGAGGCAGAAAAGCAGCCCCAAACCATGATGCTCCCTCCACTATAGTTTACAGTTGAGATGAGGTTTTGATGTTGGTGTGCTGTGCCTTTTTCCTCCACACATAGTGTTGTGTGTTCCTTCCAAACAACACAACTGTAGTATCATCTGTCCACAGAATATTTTGCCAGTAACGCTGTGGAACATCCAGGTGCTCTTTTGCGAACTTCAGACGTGCAGCAATGTTTTTTTTGGACAGCATTGGCTTCTTCCATGGTGTCCTCCCATAAACACCATTCTTGTTTAGTGTTTTACGTATTGTAGACTCGTCAACAGAGATGTTATCATGTTCCAGAGATTTCTGTAAATCTTTAGCTGACACTCTAGGATTCTTCTTAATCTCATTGAGCATTCTGCTCTGTTCCTTTGCAGTCATCTTTGCAGGACAGCCACTCCTAGGGAGAGTAGCAACAGTGCTGAAATTTCACCATTTATAGACAATTTATCTTACCGTGGACTGACTTTTAGAGATACTTTTGTAACCCTTTCCAGCTTTATGCAAGGCAGCAATTCTTAAACTTAGGTCTTCTGAGATCTATTTTGTTCTAGGCATGGTTGCAACAAGCAATGCTTCTTGTGAATGGCAAAAAACTCAAACTGATGTGGTAAACTCTTCAATGCTATCAGATGAATCCTTGAACATATCCCAGTCTGTACTAGCAAAACGTCTTATAGCCTCGCGTCTGCTTTATTGGACTCCTGACGTACTGAGGGCATCAGTGTTACTTCCTGTTTGAGTGTTTGCTTGTAAATGGGAAGCAGGAGAATAGATTTGCCGAAGAGAGGACGAGGGAGGGCCTTGTATGCGCTTCTGTGGGTAAAATAAAAGGGGTCTAGACTTTTAGCGCTTCTAGTAGAGCAGAAGAAGTGAGGTTTTATGTCTGCTGCATTAAAGTCTCCGGTTTCTTGTTTGTTTATGGCCCCATACATTTTTTTGAGTGCCAAAGTGGAGTTGGCGCTCTTACCATGAGGTTTTCTATATCAGGTGAGCAAAAGCTTGAGATTTCCTTCACACTGGAAGCTGCGCACCAGTTGTTGTTTATTAACAAGGCGGCCTCAGGACATACCCGTGGCCGTCTGATCATGCTGCTGCATGGGGAAACCACTGAGTTCTACGTACATAGAGTCATCCAGCATGTCTACGCAAGGTATATAATATTGCAGCTTTTTAAGTCTCTGATAGGAGACTCTCGAACAAAGCTCGTCCATCTGATTCTCTAGTGACTGGCTATTTGCCAATAGGATGGAAGGGAGTGCCGGTCGATTTTCTCTTTGTCTCAGTCTCACCAGGATACCGGTTCGTCTACCCCATCTACGCCCGTGGCGTTTTGGTAGCCCATGAAACAAAGGAATTGGTTCCGGTATGAACAAGGGAACAGGTGAGTGTGAGATGAAGTCGGATTTGAAGTCGAAATTGAGGTTAGTAACTGTTGATCTGATGTCTAGAAGTGATTGGCAGTCGTACACTGAGTACAGAAAACATTAAGAACACCTGCTCTTTCCATGACATAGACTAACCAGGTGAAAGCTATGATTCCTTATTGATGCCACTTGTTAAATCCACTTCAATTATTGTAGATGAAGGGAGGAGGCAGGTTAAATATGGATTTTTAAGCCTTGAGACAATTTAGACATGGATTGTGTATGTGTTCAATTCAGATGGTGAATGGGCAAGACAAAAGATTTAAGTGCCTTTGAACAGTAGTAGGTGCCAGGCGTACCAGTTTGTGTCAAACTGCAAGACTGCTGGGCTTTTCACGCTCTATAGTATCCTGTGTGTATCAAGAATGGTCCACCACCCAAGGACATCCAGGCAACTTGACACAACTATGGGAATCATTAGAGTCAACATGGGGGGCCAGCATCCCTGTGGAACGCTTTCAAGTCCATGCCCCGAAGAATTGAGTCTGTCCTGAGGGGAAAAAAGGGTGTTCCTAATGTATGGTATATCCAGTCTGATAGTATGAACTTTCTGTACAACAAAAAGTAAAGATAAACACAAAAAAAGTCACTAAATAACGTAGTCAGGGTTAGAACTCGTAAGTAGTCGATGCCATTTCCTAAGCGGCCAACCTCAAAGTGGTACACACACTGCCTATTACCATTTACAGGAATAGCTAGTGCCTTCCTGCATGGCTTAAACCTCTTCTCACTGCTCTGCTGACCTGATTTCAAATAGTAGTTGTTTTCTTTCAAATACTTTGAGCTGTGCCTACGCTTGAGCCTGCCTGCCAGCTACATTTCATTCAAATACAGGTAAGGTATTTGAAAGAAATTAAATACTTTGAACCAAGGTCTATTTCACACCTCTGCAGGGGTTCCCAAACTTTATTGGCCCATTACCCCATTTTGATATCTGAAAATGATTTAGACCCAAACCATGTGTAAAACAATGTCATTAACAGCCAATGTTGACTTTTTAAATTGCTGCTATGGCAGTCAATTGCAAAGTAATCTGACATAAGATAAATGATCTCACCAACATTAATGAGATAGGTGTGCTTGATGCAGGTCGCATTGGAGATGATCAAAGTCAGGGGGTGTGGTTGACCGTGGGCACCTCATCTCTCCTGTCACATCCAAACTAGATCGGTATTTGTTTTTAATGCAGACGAGAGCACTAAATCAGCGTACCATGAGTTATAATGCTCCGAGGGAGACGGCACAGTAGCCCTTTGAGTCAGGAACCAAAACTCCTCCATAGTGACCCGTGAATGCGTTGTCTGCAGCGTTCAGTCACATGACAGTTCGATCAGCTGTTCGATTTCACTTACTGGCATGTCAACTGAGCCAGGATCACAGTCAAACAGATTTAGCTGATTCGGTCACTCATCTGTAGAATTTTGCTGTATTTCCCCTGCATGTTTGCATTCAGTGCGTTCACTTTCTCGAATATGTCCATAACATATGCAAGGAGGACACATTTTCTTTTCATTAAACAGAAATTCAACAAAGTCTGTTTTTATATTAATTGCAAATGACAACTGTTCCTCTCTAAATTCAAAAAATCTTCCCAACACTCCAACCTCGATAACCACCAAGCCTCGGTGTGAAATAAAACATTGTCATGCTCTTAACCAATATCTCCAAATAGTTTTGTGAACAAGCATGCACAATGTAGTTTACAATTGAAGTTACCAGCTGCATATCTCTGAGTCCTGTGCTCAGCTCTTTTGCCGTCAGTTGCTCTAGGTGTATCCATTATAGCTCAGTGGGTGATATGATGAGTCTATATGGCAGAGGGAGACATTCATAATGTGCAACGGCCTGCCCACTGCCCGTAATACAGTGCATTTGAAAGGTATTCAGACCCCTTCCCTTTTTACACATTTTGTTGTGCTACAACCTTATTCAAAAATGCATTAAATAAAAAAAGTACTCATCAATCTACACACAATACCCGATAATGACAAAGCAAAAACAGGTGTTTGCAAATGTATTACAGATTTTTAAAAACAGAAATACCTTATTTACATAATTACTCAGATCCTTTGCTATGAGACTGGAAATTGAGTTCAGGTGCATCCTGTTTCCATTGATCATCCTTGAGATGTATCTACAACTTGATTGGAGTCCACTTGTGGTAAATTAAATTGATGGGACATGATTTGGAAAGGCACACACCTATCTATATAAGGTCCCACAGTTGACAGTGCATGTCGGAGCAAAAACCAAGCCATGAGGTCGAATTAATTGTCCATAGAGCTCCGAGGCACAGCGGGGAAGGGTACCAAAAATTTAAGGTCAGCATTGAAGGTCCCCAACAACACAGTGGCCTCCCATCATTCATACATGGAAGAAGTTTGGAACCACCGGCCAAACTGAGCAATTGGGGGAGAAAGGCCTTGGCCAGGGAGATGATCAAGAACCCGATGGTCACTCTGACAGAGCTCTAGAGTTCCTCTGTGGAGATGGGAGCACCTTCCAGAAGGACAACCATCTCTGCAGCACTCCACCAATCAGGCCTTTATGGTAGAGTGGCCAGACGGTAGCCATTCCTCAGTAAAAGACACATGACAGCCCACTTGGAATTTGCCTAAAGGCAACTAAAGGACTTAGGCCACGATGAAACCAAGATTGAACTATTTTGCCTGAATGCCAAGTGTCACGTCTGGAGGAAACCTGGCGCCATCCCTACGGTGAATCATGGTGGGGATCATTTTCAGCAGCAGGAAGACTAGTCAGGATTGAGGGAGAGATGAACGGAGCAAAGTACAGAGAGATCCTTGATGAAAACCTGCTCCAGAGCACTCAGGACCTCAGACTGGGGGCGAAGGTTCACCTTCCAACAGGACAACGAGCCTAAGCACACATTCAAGACATTGCAGGAGTGGCTTCGGGACAACTCTCTGAATGTCCTTGAGCGGCCCAGCCAGAGCCCGGACTTGAACCTGATCGAACATCTTTGGACAGACCTGATAATAGCTGTGAAGCAACGCTCCCCATCCAACCTGACAGAGCTGGAGAGGATCAGCAGAGAAGAATGGGAGAAACTTCCCAAATACAGGTGTGCCTAGCTTGTAGCATCCTACCCAAGAAGACTCAATGCTGTAATCGATGCCAACAGTGCTTCAACAAGGTACTGAGTAAAGGGTCTGAATACTTATGTAAATGTGATATTTCCATTTTATTTTCAATAAATTAGCAAAAATGTCTAAACCTGTTTTTGTTTTGTCATTGTGGCGTATTGTGTGTATTCTAGAATAAGGCTGAAACGTAACAAAATATGGAAAAAGTCAAGAGGCCTGAATACTTTCCGAAGGCACTCTATGTCCTTGTGAATAGCATCCCCCGCCAGTAACGAACAAAAGTCATTGCATTGGCATCTAGGCCCTCACCGCTAACATCCTTTTGGAGAGTATAAGGTGAGGAGTTTGAGTCGTTCAGTCAGAGTTTCCTCTTGATTGCTAGCTAAGGCATCAATTCTTAGGGATTAATGTGAGTTTCTGTCCCTCTGCCTCCTCACATATTATTTTCACCATATCAATTGCGTCCGGTAATATCAAAGTCTCTGCAATAGTGTGTGGTTACATAGCGTTGCGGGCTTAGCCATTCACCATGGGAATGATTCAAGTGCAACGGTCAAGTGTGGCCTTTCCCACGATCTAAGGGCGCGCTCTGGTTGAATTATTACTTTCATATTTGAATCATTTAGATTGAGATTTTTAAGGTTAACCACATTACAGTTATTTAGAGAGACAAAGACAACATTATTGTATATTTTTTTAATTGGACAAAAGTAGAGACTTCGAGCTAGAAAATGGTATATCATACACTGCAGTTGAGGAACAATGGAGTAATTCTGCTTTGAAAATAAACCTGTAAACCCAGTTTTGGGCTGAAAATGGCCTGTGAATTTTTTGGTACCTACTGAAGAGCTCTTCTTTGTCTACACCCATTCAACATCATTCACACCCTCTTAAGCCTTAGCCCCACCCATATCTTTAAGGATTCACATGTGAGGCCATGTGTGAAACAGAGTGAATAAGGTAGTCTAGTAATGGTAGTAGTAAAAATGCAATTTATCTAGTCCTTGGCCTATATCCCAGTCTTACTTTGGTGCAGGTCATGCTCTTCTTCACATTACCTGTCACGGTTTTCATATGGTGAAGGAGAGTCAGACCAAACTGCAGCGTGTCAATTGCGATCCATGTTTATTTAAACAAACGTAAACATGACTAAACACGAACACTACAAAACGAAAACAGCCTATACGTGTCAACTAACATCGACTCAGGACAATCACCCACAATACAACCAAAGAATATGGCTGCCTAAATATGGTTCCCAATCAGAGACAACGATAAACACCTGCCTCTGATTGAGAACCACTTCAGACAGCCAGACAGCCATAGACTTTCCTAGAACACCCCACTAAGCTACAACCCCACTAAGCTACACACCACATACAAAAACCCATGTCACACCCTGGCCTGACCAAATACCAGGGCGTGACATTACCATCTCTGATAAACACACACTATATCAAATACAATCAAAGTTTGTCATATGCACGGTATACAAAAGGTGTAAACGGTACAGTGAAATGGTTACTTTCATAGTGGAGTCTTTTGTTTAGTATCTAGCTAGCTAGCTAAATAATTAACCATCATCTCAACTCATACGACCTTGCACCATGCATGAATCTGCAGGTAGCTGAAGCTAAACAACTAGGTTCAATGTTTGCTAGTTGGCTAACATTAGGCTATAATAGCCATGCAAATGTGAATAATATTACTACACAGATCATATGCGTAACATTAGCTAGCGAGCCAGCCAGCTAACGTCAGCCATCTAACTAACAGTACTCTTTAATTTGCAATGAAAACGACTTTCTGACAAAATTAGAAATGTATGATATCTGAAAATGTAGCTAGACTTTTACCTATATACATGGATGAACGCTTCTCCCTCTCTTTCATGGATGGCATGGTTGCCATTAGTTTGATGACGTAATCCAGGGACAGGTGTTTTAAACAACAACCTTCTGTGTTTTCTTTTAAACTCTCTCCTCATTTGGGGCTCCCAAGTAATGCAGCGGTCTAAGGAACTGCATCTCAGTGCTAGAGGCGTCACTACAGATCCTGGTTCGATTCCAGGCTGTATCACAACCAGCTGTGATTTGGAGTCCCACAGGGCAACGCACAATTGGCCCAACGTCGCCCGGATTAGGCTTTGGCCGGGGTGGGCCGTCATTGTAAATAAGAATTTGTTATTAACTGACTTGCCAAGTTAAATAAAGGTTAAATTAAAAAAATTGGCAATCATCTTTCTACTTCCACCAGGCATTCCGCTGATTTCAAAACTCGGTCAACTTCTTCCGTAAATCAGGGATTTCCTCATCGTCTGATTCATTTTCAGAGTCCGATAGAGTCAGCATGGCATGATTGTCCTCAAGAAAGTAGTCTATCACAACTTTTTTCCCCCACTGATCTTTGTTGATAGAGCCTGTTAACTTAACGGCAGCAATGTTGAGCAGTAGCAAAAATATTATCTTTCAAAAAATGCAGCGGTAGAAAGGATTATCTACACATACTGAGCAGCTCATGTTATAGACAGAAGCACGCTAAATGGCAGACCAATCCGAACTCATCTCTCGGCTTGTCCAGCCAATCACTTATCTCAGCCAATCATGGCTAGTGGGAAGATTCCTGTATTTTTCAGTGGCTAAACCAACTAGGCTACTATTTAACAATTGTATTTGTATTTACAGATTGCATACATGTTTGGTTTTTGCATTTTAATAAATAAATAATGTATAAAATAACAAGTAAAAATTCCTCTCATGTGAAGTATTGACATGCGACATATGCCTAGCTTCTTGAAACAGGTCACATATTGGTAGGTGGGTAAAAACAATCCCTTTGAGCATGGTGAAGTTATTAATTCAACTTTGCATGGTGTATCAATACACCCAGTCACAAAGATACAGGTGTCCTTCCCATCTCATTTGCCGCAGAGGAATGAAACCACTCACGGATTACACCATGAGGCCAATGGTGACTTTAAAACAGTTTGAGTTTAATGGTTGTGATAGGAGAAAACGGATGGATCAACAACATTGTAATAATACTAACATAAATGACAAAGTGAAACGAAGGAAGCCTGTACAGACTAAAACATATTCCAAAACATGCATCCTGTTTGCAATAAGACACGAAAGTAAAAGGTAAAAAATGTGGCAAAGAAATTAACTCTATGTCCTGAGAACAAAGATCTATGTTTCGGCAAACACAACACATCACTGAGTACCACTCTTAATATTTTCATAAATGGTGGCTTAATCATGTTATGGGTATGCTTGTCATCGGCAAGGACTAGGGAGTTTTTTAAGCATGAAAATAAATGGAGTAAAACTAAGCACAGGCAAAATCCTGGTTCTTTCCAACAGACACTGCGAGACCAATTCACCTTTCAGCAGGACAATAACCTAAAACACAAGGCCAAGTATACTCCGGAGTGTCTTACCAAGATGACATTAAATGTTCCTGAGTGGCCTAGTTACATTTTGGACTTAAATCTGCTTGAAAAGCTATGGCAAGACTTGAAAAGCAATGATCAACAACTAACTTGACAGAGCTTGAAGAATTGTGTGGTCTGAGGCAGGCGTTAGATTAGAAGTTTTTCAAGTGCAAAGTTAATAATGATGGTTTTGGGAAACAGATCAGAGATTTAACAATGCTCCAACAAAAGTATTTAGAGGAAGAGATTCCTCCTGCCCAGACGAGTAACTCCCCCATCCCCCTCTACCACATTTGGGCTAATCACGCACATTAGTCCAGTGTGCCACCTGTACAACCACCTGTTTGTACCCAGGCCACCAGGCCCGCAGCCCATTGGCTACCTCAGTATTCCACACAGCACCTGTTCACCTGCCTGAGAGAGAGAGACCCTTTCTCTATCCCTCTCACCCTCCCTCTCTCTCCCTCTCCCTTTTCTTCTCCCCCTCTTTCCCCTTTCCCATAGACAGCAAAAACAATACAAATAAAGTCTCAATCAATGAAAAATGAGAGGAACCTTTAAGAGTGCCAACGCTGACTTCATTATAAGGGCACAAGGCGAGACCCAGATGCAGACAAGGGAGGCAGATAGTTTGAGTCTTTGATATTTATTAAATCATTCCAAAAGGGGTAGGCAAGAGAATGGTCGTGGACATGCAAAAGGTCAAAACCAGTCCAAGAGGTACAGAGTGGCAGGCGGCCTCGAGGTCAGGGCATGCAGAATGGTCAGGCAGGGGGGTACGGAGTCCAGAAAACTGGCAAGGGTCAAAACCGGGAGGACTAGCAAAAGAGAATAGAAAAAGCAGGAGCACGGGAATAATACGCTGGTTGACTTGAACATACAAGACGAACTGGCACAGAGAGACAGGAAACACAGGGATAAATACACCGGGGAAAATAAGCGACACCCGGAGGGGGTGGAGACGATCACAAGGACAGGTGACACAGATCAGGGTGTGACGTTCATAACAATTGGACAGGGCTGATTTATATATAATGTTATTTTTAGACTGTATTTGATATTTAAAACACTTTGAAATGCCAGTTAGGCTTGGCTCGCTTAACTGCTGCTCCCACGGACAGAATGTGGGCAATTGTTTTATTGTGATTTAAGATTGTTTTGTGAGTGAGAGTTGGAACCTTGAACGACTTGCCTCCAGCAAATATACAGGTGAAAAACAATCCTTTCTGAGAGGGTCAATGGGTATAAGTATACGTTTGTGATGAACAGTACTTCTTAATATTCTATTTTCCATCCGCTTTGTGTTGACCCTTACCCTCTAACTCTTCCCCTCTGTCCAGGTGAACGCTCCAGTTCCGGTGCGGCCTGGGGCGGTGGAGCAGTACAAGAGGGCGTTTGCCCGTCAGAGAGCCCGTGACCTGGCACAGCATGCAGATACACTGCTCTACAAGGACAAGGAGATTGCTGCCCTTCAGCAGGAGTGTAGGCAGCTAGAGACCCGTCTGGGCACAGCTGAAATAGAATCCCTTCAAAACACTCTTTCAATACCAATCTAATGCAGGTAAAAACCTTGGCTTGCAGCCTCACCTTTCAGATGTAAAAATCACCTTGGCTTGCAGCCCTCAAACGTGCGGAACATTTCAGATGTAAAAATCACCTTGGCTTGCAGTTTCAGATGTAAAAATCACCTAGGCAGCTAGAGACCCGTCTGGGCACATTTCAGATGTAAAATCACCTCCACACCATTTCAGATGAAAAATCATTGGCTTGCAGAAAGAATCAGAATACCCATTCTAGTGTCTATACCCAATTCAGGTGCAAAACACTCTTTCAATACCAATCTAATGTTTGTGTTTGAGATCGACTACTTTGCAGTCTGTCTGTGCAAAATCACAGATGTAAAAATCACCTTGGCTTGCAGCCCTCAAACGTGCTGAACATTTCAGATGTAAAAATCACCTTGGCTTGCAGCCCTCAAACGTGCTTTCAGATGTAAAATTTCAGATGTAAAAATCACCTTGGCTTGCAGCCCTCAAACGTGCTGAACATTTCAGATGTAAAAATCACCTTGGCAGCCCTCAAACGTTGAACATTTCAGATGTAAAAATCACCTCAAAACGTGCTGAACATTTCAGATGTAAAAATCACCTTTGCTTGCAGCCCTCAAACGTGCTGAACATTTCAGATGTAAAAATCACCTTGGCTTGCAGCCCTCAAACGTGCTGAACATTTCAGATGTAAAAATCACCTTGGTTTGCAGCCCTCAAACGTGCCGAACATTTCAGATGTAAAAATCACCTTGGCTTGCATCCCCTCAAACGCGCTGAACATTTCAATGATAACAGGTTATCTAACACTAGCAGTCTGCCCACAAAAGGCTCTCTGTGTCATCCATTGTAGTCAGTCCTATTCACTAATCTCATCAAAGGACTAAAATGCCTCAGCTTTGCCCTCTGTTGGTCTGGTTGGTAACTGCTCTTGAAAACCCTCTAAGCCTGAACTAGTGATTGAGCTGTACTGATACAGATGTGTAGATAGAGAGACCACCCTCTCCTCATGGCTATGATCTAAGTGCCTGATTTAAATTACTCCTCTCTATGCCCGTCTGTGACTAAGAGCTCATTTTCTTGCTCTGAATATCTGCTGGGAGTACTACTACAGAGGGAATCCCAGGATGAGCTGTGGACTGAGTTGATGGTAATGATCAGTGGCGGACTTACAATTAGACAGAAGAGGCAATTGCTTCAGGCCTCACATCTACAACATCCGTAGAGTACGGCCTTTCCTCGCCAAGGAAGCGGTATATGTCCTAATCCAGGCACTTGTCATCTCCCGTCTAGACTACTGCAACTCTCTTTTGGCTGGGCACACCGCTTGTGCCATCAAACCCCTGCAACATATCCGGACTCCCAGTGCACACGGTGAAAAACGCAGCTGCTTCTTTATGGGACCAAACTATTTCAAACTTTTTAAATTGAAACGTTTTCAATGTTTAAAACATAGCGATCGGATCGTAAATGGAGGCAGCTGAAGTTTGAATCCCGTGAGGGTGAAATACAGTCAATAGACAGATTTGTCGGGGATTGTTTGGCGAGTAATCTGGCTAGCCTAGCTATAACATTACATTTAGTTGGATATCTAACGTTACCTTGAACAGCAATAACAGAAACATATGGACACCATCTACACAGTGGTGAGAAAAGCATGGAGACAAATTTATCAAAGAAAGAAAGTGCCAATAGCATGGCAAATGTCATGACGGAGATAAGGAGTCTAGGTACAAAAATTGAAGTAGAAAAAAAGAAAGAAGAAATGAAGCTGTGTATTGAAAAAGGAATGAATAGTAAAGTTGACAGCTTATGTGTATCTTTGGAGAAAGCAATTTAGTATAATCATACAGCTCTGCCGACTCAACTGGAGAATAATAACAAGCAGCTACAAGGCCACATTGCTCTTGAAGTTGGACGTCTGGAGTCCCATGTATAATTCCTAGAATCTGGGAGAATAGGCGCTGCCAAAACAAAGTTCGACCCAGACATGTCTATCATAATGGCATGTCTGCCAATAAGTGAAACGCATTTGTGTCAGCAACAACAGCAACACTCACATGAAAGCCCCAAGGGATTCTAGGGGAGTGGGAATATGTGTAAAGTATGATATGATGAAAGTATATAAAATTGACATTATCGATAAAGCCCTAGAAGGAATTATTGGTTTGCGCTTTGAACATAGGGAGTCAGATTATTGTTTTGTTTTCATGATATTTGTCACCTGAACAGTCCACAGGGGGTAGAGATGGATCCTCCTTCTATAGTCATTTGTTAAGTCAAGTATACCTATATACAGAAGAAGATGCTATTTACATATGTGGGGATCTTAACAGTTGAATTGGGAGGTTAGATGACTATATAAATGATATTGATGATATTCCATCGCGTGTTGCTTTGGATGGCTTTGTTAATCATCATGGAGAGACCCTATTAGAATTCCTTCAGGACTCTAAAAGGTCATTAATGGAAGGATATGCCACTTAAGCGATAACTTTACATCCATATCTGGCAAAGGAAAAGCTGTGGTGGACTATATAGTTAACCTGGAATTGAAGGTGTTATCTCCTACACAGATGGTTGAAGAATGCAAATGTTTTGACTTAATTGGAGAAAAAAGTAGACTTCCTGATCATTCTCTTTTATTTATCATATTTTCTGTTGGCCACAAACGTTCTCAACCACATTCCCAGTGGGTCAGAAGTTTACATACACTCAATTAGTATTTAGTAGCATTGTCTTTAAATTGTTTAACTTGGGTCAAACGTTTTGGGTTTTCAACAAGCTTCCCACAATAGGTTCGGTGAATTTTGGCCCATTCCTCCTGACAGAGCTGGTGTAACTGAGTCAGGTTTGTAGGCCTCCTTGCTCGCACACACTTTTTCAGTTCTGCCCACAAATGTTCTATAGGATTGAGTTCAGGGCTTTGTGATGTCCACTCCAATACCTTGACTTTGTTGTCCTTAAGCCATTTTGCCACAACTTTGGAAGTATGCTTGGGGTCATTGTCCATTTGGAAGATCCATTTGCGACCAAGCTTTAACTTCCTGACCGATGTCTTGAGATGTTACATCAATATATCCACATAATTGTTTTTCCTCATGATGCCATCTATTTTGTGAAGTGCACCAGTCTCTCCTGCAGCAAAGCACCCCCACAACATGCTGCCACCCCTGTACTTCACGGTTGGGATGGTGTTCTTCGGCTTGCAAGCCTCCCCCTTTTCCTCCAAACATAACGATGGTCATTATGGCCAAACAGTTCTATTTTTGTTTAATCAATGTCTACACTGTATTTCTGATCAATTAGATTTTTCCTAATGGACAAAAAAAGTGATTTTCTTTAAAAAACAAGGGCATTACTAAGTGACCCCAAACTTTTGAATGGTAGTGTATATATGTATGTATATTATTTTACTGCTCTAGGGATGTAATTATTGTTTGGATAACCTTATTTACTATTATGTATTGATTTACTTTTTCACTCTTTATGTGATGCACAATGCAGAGAACACCGGAGAATAATTATCATTTAATTACAATAGTGAATTATTGTAATGTTTGTTGATGTGTCAATTAATCCCATAAGGGATAGGTTTGCTAATTGGCAATTTGACACGAAAATAAAATTTCATTAATTGATTTGTTCGTTCATTCCAGAATGCGTCAGACCGCATGGTGTTCAACCTTCCTAAGTTCTTCCATGTCACCCCGCTCCTCCGCACAGTCCTCTGGCTTCCAGTCTAAGCTCGCATCATCTTCAAGACCCAGGTGGTTGCCTGCAGTGCAGCAAGAGGAACTGCCCCTCCTTACCTTCAGGCTATCCTCAAACCCTACATCCCATTCCTAGCACTCCGTTCCTCCACCTCTGGTCTCTTGGCCCTCCCACCCCTACAGGAGGGCAGCTCCCGCTCAGCCCAGTGAAAGATCTTCTCTGTACTGGCGCCCCAATGGTGGAAGAAGCTTCCCAACCCAAGCTGCCCCCCAACCCCCCACTCCCCCGACAAACAACCCGCTATAGTGGGCTGCTGGAAGGGGGGGTTTTGCCTGGCCACTGTGCCCAGGTTAATGAGGCCACGTTGTTGACAGAAAAGGCCTCAAAAAAAGTTCATGAATCCATACAGCCAAGTAATAATTCATCATAGATCAATAATTTATTTCCATACATATATATTTCATATCAATGTTAAAATAATCCAGGTTCTTCTCATAATAGTAGAAACAAGTGTCATTTAATAACCCACAGTCTGGTTAATAATATAATGGACTATTCCACATGCATCGTTTCACGCAATATGATTGAAAATGTGACTTTCATTGAAATGAAGCTACAGCATTGAGGCACTTTCAGAGTGGGGCAGAGAAAATACATTTTTATTTTAACTGAAGTTAACCTTTACCTAAGTTAACATTTATTTAGTAAAAAGCCAGGTGCTGCTGATAATGCTGCCATCTTGTCGAAGCCCATGTATCTCATGCTGTCTGGCAAAAAGTGTATGGCATGTCATATTCTTTTTGGCCAGATATATACAGAGGGGCGCTGTTTCCCTCGCTTGGATGCTTTCTCCGGTGAGATAGTTTCAGCCACTTACGAATTGAAAGAAAGTTGGCAGGTACACATTGCACTGTTAGGATGCTGGAATTATTTTGGGTGAACGTGCGAAGGTAGCCTACTTTTTGAAGTGATTTGTATGTCATTCAGATGAAAACATCATGACTGGTTGTGTTCATGGCACATTAAAAGGTAATCCATGTTTACAGTTAAATTACATATCGTTACTCTAAAACCCATACAAAATGTGTGTGGGGGTGCTCAGACTGACCGCTGCCTGGGGCCTCCAAGTCACTAAGTGTGCTCCTTGTGATGATAATATTGAGGATGATGATGGCAGTGTCAGTATGTTCACCGGTGTTTAACCCCACCAGAGCCTGATGCATCAGGTCGCAATTGTAAATGAGAACTTGTTCTCAACTTGCCTACCTGGTTAAATAAAGGTGAAATAAAAAATAAATAAAAAATCACTTTATAATAATGTCACCAAGACAAGAGGGAGAGAGACATTGTTTTCCCAGCCTGAGCGGAAAAGTCCTCAAGCATTACAATGCATTGTTTCACATCTCTTTGACATCTGTGTGTGTGTGTTGCAGGGCTGCCCTATCCCGTCCAGCGTGGTGGAGTTTGAGAGGCTGCTGAGGGAGTCCCAGAAGGAGGTGCTGAGGCTCCAGAGGCAACTGTCAGTCTCCTCCTCCAGAGTCACCTCCTCTAAAGAAACCTCCTGCAGGGAGCACAATGGCCACGACAGGCCCTGCACACCTGAGGAGAAGAGGAAAGAGAATGTAAGGATTGGAACTATTTAATGATATAATAAATACCATTTAGCAGACGCTTGTATCTAAAGCGACTAACAGTCATTTGTGCATGGCGCCAACACTGCCCCCTGTTGATGGTAAAGAGCACTACATCAGAGCGGTATAGGAACGGAATACCTTTTGCCCTGTTAGAAAGAGAACTCAAAGCAACAGACCTGGATTCAAAAACGTTTAAAAATCATTTTGAATGCTTTAGCTGTACCTGATTGAGATTGCCTGTTGCGATGTAACCAATAGAAAACTCTTAAATGCACAAACCATACCCACCTGGCACCAGAGATACTTTTGAGGAGATGGGAAACTCCATTGGAATCATATTAACGCTCATTGTGTACTTTGCCTGTACGTACGTTGTCAATGGCCCACGCAGTGCATTTTGGGTACACTCTGACAAGGAGATCTCTCCTTCAAGGCATCAATGGGAGTCAATTAGGCGCTAGCACAAAATCCAAACATGAGCACAAATTGATCAAGAAGCTCAATATTACAACATTTTTCCAGAATTTGAGGTAATTAACTTGTTCTCTGTAATATCGTATAACTTTGAAATCGTGACATTACATACTTTTGAGGAAAATATACCGACTTCTCGACTCATACCCTGACTTTTAGAAGGGGTTGCGTGATGATTAGCTTATCAACCGCGTGACGCAGCATGACAACACAAAGGCGACTGGTGGTCAGTCTGCTGGGCAGAGCGTAATACTTTTCTCCATTCATTTCCCACTGGGATTCTTATCTCCTTCTTTTCTAATATCTCTGCTGGCACTTCAAGCAGGCTAAAGCAAATGATACAATTATTAGAAATATTTCAAATGGTGTATTCCCACCTTATATTAGTCATTAGGATTTTATAAAAACATTAGTACAAATCAAATTGTATTTGTCACATGCGCCGAATACCACAGGTGTAGACCTTACCGTGAAATGTTTACTTATAAGCCCATAATTAACCAACAATGAAGTTAAGAAAATAGAGTAAAGAAAATATTTACTATATATTCAAAATAAAATAAAAACAGATCACAATAAAATAGCAATAATGAGGCTGTATACAGGGGGTAACAGTACTGAGTCAATGAGTGTGGGTACAGGTTAGTTAAGGTCATTTGTACATGTAGGTAGGGGTAAAGTGACTATGCATAGATAATAAACAGCAAGTAGCAGCAGTGTAAAAACAAAGGGGTGGGGGGGGGGGGGGGGGGTCAATACAAATAGTCCAGGTGGCCATTTGATTAGTTGTTTAGCAGTCTAATGGCTTGGGGGTAGAAGCTGTTAAGGAGCCTTTTTGCAAGGTCTCTGACCTCCCTATAGGCTGTCTCATCGTTTCTTGGTGATCAGGCCTGCCTTCGCTATGTCTTCAGCAAACTTAATGATGGTATTGGAGTCGTGCTTGGCCGCGCAGTCTTGGGTGAACAGGGAGTACAGGAAGGGACTAAGCACGCACCCCTAAAGGACACCCGTGTTGAGGAAAAAAATAGCACAAGCAATGTGTGTAACCTAGAAGTACCCACCCAGATGTAACTGCCCATCTAAGTTCTATTTATCTCCAAACACCACATTTTGCTTCCAGTGTGCCTCTGTCCAGATGTTGAGGTTTAAACCATCCAGCTGCTGTGGAATGAGTACAGTGCTGCAGCACTTCCCAAAAGGCAGCACAGCGCGAGGCTGAGTGTGTGGTGACGTGACGCAGCGTGTTTTGGGCCAAGTTTGAGATTAGGCTGAAGCTGACTGACTGACACGGACCGGGTCATGTCTTTTCATTACGAGGGGTGGATGGGATAGATATAATAGCTCTCTGTGCTGTGCTGTGCTGTACTCTCAGGGTTATGCTGATAGAGCTGACTACAGTAATCTGCCTGACTGCCAGGGGACGTAATGAGATGATTCCCTGTCTTGAACTTGGGCCTGATTTAGAGAAACAAGTCACACGCTCACTCTGCTCTCTCTGCAACACTGGTGACTAAAGAGTTCTTAGAAATAGTTAACTCACTACACCCAGATGTGACGGCAGGATAAACCAGATGTCATGAAATGTTCACATTTTGGTTGCAGACTCAATTTAATAAGATGTAAATATATAAATTAATAAAACACTTTGGTTTAAAAAGAAATACATCTTAAGACATGCATTTCAAGACATTAATGACCTTATTTATCTATGTATTGTATGACAACAAAGTTAGAGTCAAAATTCACTTTGCTCTTTGCAGCTTAGATGAGAATGCTGGTTCTGGTAATCTGTCATGTGTGTGACACACACATACACACAGAGTGACACGCACATGCACGCACACCACAGAAAGGGGCCATGTTGTGTGGCTGTCCACTCTAATCCCCTTTAACAACAGAATGGTACAGTCCAGTAATCCTCTCTCTGTTGCCGTGGTAGCAGTGAGAGGGTTTTGGATGGTAGGTAACGTTAAGACTCCAGCCGACTCTCCTACCATACACTTTCCTAGCCGATCACCCGCCTCGCCCCTGCCTTGCCCCTGCTCTGGATAATTGGGGGCCGGGGATAGCCTTGACGTTGCCACAGATCACTGGAGAGGGGTAGGTTGTATGTGGTGGAGGTGTGTGTTGGTGTCTTTATGTCCCAGTAACTCTGTGTTTGTGGTTAACCTTGTAGTATACCCCCTAGGTACTGTAGGACTCTAAGCTAGACAGGACAGTTTCAGGAGAAATCGTCAGACATATCTAGCACTTTGCAGAATAATCATCCAAAGTGCAATATAGTTAAGGTTTAGGAAATCTAGATATTATATGTCTTTGAAACGGGCAAGTGGAAATGTCATCAGATTACCATAGCCCGCTGCCTGTAGCTTCAGCTTGGCTGCTCTGTTGGCATTACGTGTTCTCTATGTTATTATTGCACATGATGAGTCCCAACTAAGTGGATTTCTTCTGCAGATCTAATATCGCTGTTGCATTTCACAAAAAAAATCCCACGGCCGAGGCCTACTTGTGGAGTTGCAGTGACGCCTTTCTCCAAAACCTGCTTTGGAACTGTCAGTCAGATATTTCAGATCCCAGATGTGGGAATTTAGGCAGCAGCCAGCAGCATATCGTTCCGTGAATTAGTGACCGCCAGGCCCGGATTGTGGACAAAGCAGCATTATGATAGCAGTATGGCATCGCTGATGATACTACGTAGCTGTATTAAAACAGAAAACCAAACCAGCAGCCAGGCCAATCCAATCCATTTAAGGTGCTTTTAAAAAGAAGTGATCCAGTTACCTGTTTCAGTAGTCCACCACAGGGATTACACCAATGTGCTTATTGCATCCAGGCCCAGGGCTGTGCTGACTGAATGGGATGTGACACTGCTGCTGTAAGCATGGACCTGGCCTAGAGTACCTTAACCTAGGGTGTAAATCTATGGTATGTTTCGTGTGTACAGTATGTCCATGTACAGTAGCATGGACCAGGCCTTCCATGCTCTACCTAATAGTTGGCGTAGGAATAAACATCTATTTTGTGTAAAGAAAGTGTACCCAAACATTCTTCAGCCCAGGTGCTCGACTGAGGGACTTGAAAATCAAGTAAAAACATTCCTTCAACGGGTGAATATCAAGGTCAATAAAGAAAAGGTACTGTTTCTGCATAGATCTGATTATTTATTTATGGGACATACAAACAGGACTGTCTGTAGTATATGTGTAGTATTATGCTTAGTATATGCTTTATTAGTTACCAATGTTCTTCTGGCATCCTGGACCAGGGCTGACTGAATGGGTTATTTTGACACTACTGCAGTAAGCATTGACCTGGCTTACTGTATGGATGGACCACCTATAGGATGTGTATGGTGCTTTAGTCAGAATGGAGCTATAGTATGTGTAGGTTGAACAGTGGGTGCTTTAGTAAGCATGGACCTGCCCTACTGTCAATCAGTATCCATTAAATAAACCTAGTGTAGTGGGCATGTGCTATTGAAAGCGTGAGCCATGCTTTAGGTCGATGCGCTTTAGTATGTTGTAGTCCAAGTATGAATCGGGTCTTGTGTGACGTTTTATAGGCTCTGCGTTTCGCCATGGACCGGGCCTTGTGTTGCATTGTCCATGTCGTATGTGTGTAGGCCTCGTGCACATCATGCTTTAGTAGATATGAACTAGGCTTTTTGTGCAGTTGTTTTATAGTTAATAACCTACAGGTTTGATAACCTCAGGCTATGCCTTGTGCTGTGTCAGGTAAAGTGGTGCATGTGTGGTCCAGAGATGGTTGCCAAGGCCAGGTGTTTGTTGTGTAATCATGCACCACTCCTGTGGCTTCATGTGGCTGGACACAGAGTTAGGCGGAATTCATGGTTCACCGCCTATTATTACAACTTCACAAGCCTCATCTAATTGGCTCTTATCGAGGCATGGACGTGATGTCAGAATAGACTGCAGACTAGTATCACAGGCTGTGAACTATGATTGAAGCTTGTGTTTTTTGGGGTAACAAAGCCTCAGGAGTGGACGCAACGGTCATGGTGTGGTCATAATGGAAAGACTTCCCACTTGCTTACCACCATACAATGATCAAATACAACTGAAACGTACTGGGCGAGTTTTGTCTAGTGGTAGTGCTGCCGACTCCACGCTAACCGTCAGGTTTGCCACTTTCTGTCCTATGGATCTAGCTGATCTGTCGTCTCCTCTCTTTCCTTGCTGTGTAAATAAAGTACAAAATCCGGATAAAAACTAACAAATGAAACAATGTATTACACTAAAAACCAACAAAAATAACATTGCTTCTGCCACATGCCCTGCAGAAGTACTTTTCTTAACCTGCCACTGTGGCAAGCCGTTACAGATGAGTAAAGCTAGTAGTTACTGTAAGTGAAAAGAAGCCAGCCATACCCATAATTGACTAAAAAGTTACATTGCATAATGTTGCACAACGATTCCATGAACAATGTGCATGTTCTGACATTTTGAGTGATTGGTTTAGTGGAGTGGGTTGAGAGCTTCAAGTTCCTCCATGTCCACATTCACTAAGGACCTATCATGGCCCAAACACACCAACACAGTCGGGAAAAGGACACAGCAACGCCTCTTCCCCTTCAGCAGGCTGAAAAGATTTGGCATGGACCCTCAGATCCTCAGAGGGTAGTGTGTACCATCCGGTACATCACTGGGGCCGAACTCTCTGCCATCCAGGACCTCTATACCAGGCAGTGTCACAGGAAGGCCCTAAAAATGGTCAAAGACTCCAGCCACCTAAGTCCATAGACTGTTCCCTCTGCTATCGCATATGGCAAGTGTTACTGGAGTGGCAAATCTGGGACCAAAAGGCTCATGAAAAGCTTTTAACCCCAAGCCATAAGACTGCTGAACCGTTAATCAAATGGCCACCCTGACAATTAACATTGTTTTTATAATTATAAAGGAGGTCCATGTCATTTTTTCCCCCACTGACTCTTGCACTGGTTCTATGCACACTCACTAGACTGTACTCACACATACTACACTAACATACACACACTACGCTCACACTCACAAAAAACACACATGTATATTGACGTCACATACACACACACTCGCAAATAGACCCACTTTCACACACGATACTGTTCTGTTTATTATCTATCCTGATTGCCTAGTCACTTTTACCCCTACCTACAGCTGAAGTTGGAAGTTTACATACACCTTAGCCAAATACATTTAAACTCAGTTTTTCATAATTCCTGACATTTAATCCTTGTAAGTATTCACTGTCTTAGGTCAGTTTGGGATCACCACTTTATTTTAAGAATGTGAAATGTCAGAATAATAGTTGAGAGTGATTTATTTCCTTCATCACATTCCCAGTGGGTCAGAAGTTTACATACACTCAATTAGTATTTGGATTCAATATCAGCATGGGACTTGTCTGTTTACACACAGAAACAGCACTATACGGGTTAAACACAGCAAGTCATAACACTGCCTGTTGGCTGACACGTTACTACAGTTTAGTGACAAAATTGCATCCATGGGTGGACCTGGGAGAGCATAGGCCCACCCACTGGGGAGCCAGGGCCATCCAATCAGAATACTGGCTGGTCTCAGACGATCCCGCAGGTGAAGAAGCTGGATGTAGAGGTCTTGGGCTGGCATGGTTACACGAGGTCTGCGGTCTATTCCACTCCTGAGGCCAGTTGGACATACTGCCAAATTCTCTAAAACGACACTAGCCTAGGCTTATGGTAGAGAAAATAGCAATTCTCTGACAACAGCTCTGGTGAACATTCCTGCAGTCAGCATGCCAATTGAACGCTACCTCAAAACATCTTTGGCATTGGATTGTGTGATAAAACTGCACATTTTAGAGTGGTGTTTTTTTGGGTCCCAAATACAAGGTTTCTTGATATGCCACACCTGTCAGGTGGATGGATTATCTTGGAAAAGGAAAAATGCTTACTAACAAGGATGTAAACAAATTTCTACATTTTTTTATTTTTAGAAATATGCTTTTTGTGCATATGGAAGATTTCTGGCATGTTCTATTTCAGCTAATGAAACATGTTGCGTTTATATTTTTGTTCTGTATATATCACATAGCTCACACTCAACACATTAGGCATTATGCAACATCGTCTCTCTCTGTGTCTTCCCCTCAAATACTATCTGACCTGCATGCCACACTGCCTGAACTCTGATAATCTGTGGCTCTGATCTCTGAACCTCAGCATTGTGGGCAAACACTCAAATTCCCTCCTTATACATGCCTATCTGAGCTCAGGGGACCGCCCGCTTTCACTCCCTCACTTCCCTAGAACAATGGACTGGGCTTAAGTGTAATGACAGTCGGACAGTAGTCTACTCTACAGTTCTATTTTAGGTTCCACTCCTGATGTTTCATGAATATTTTTTTGTTGCTCATAATAACCTTAATAATGATAATAGTAATAATAATATAGTTATTTTCCTTGGCTCGTGTTCTATATTGTAAGTGTGTGAGTGCTCATGTGTGCAAGTATATTATGTGGTCTCAAAATGGCTAGCAACACTGAGCAGTCTCTTCATAGAGCTATAAGCACTTGATATAAGTCACTTCAGAGAGTTTTCTCTTCACATGGCGCTGGCTGGTCCTTACTTTGATCCTGTTACTCGGTCATAGCCTTGTCTGCACTAGCCTAGTTCTACAGGATTAGATAAGTAGGTGTGGCTCTAAAATTAGAGACCTGATTCCTGACTCTTAACCCGCTGAAGCTAGGGTGACAAGGAGAAGACACTAATGTCATACAGATCCAGAGCCACTTCCCCACACTTAGTCCCCCCCCCCCAGCCACAGCTAACAACAGACTTTCAGCATGCCTATAGAGGAGGGCATTCTACTTGTATTGCACTGACACAAACGACTCTATGATTGGCTGAAAGAAATTGATAATAAGAAGATGGTGGGAGCTGTACTCTTAGATTTCAGTGCAGCCTTTGATATTATACACAATAATCTGTGTCATGGAAATTCTACACAGGGACACGGGAAGTAAATCTTAAGAGTCATTGTTTATTAATAGATAACTGGAGACATTCCAACAAACTTAATGCACCATATTACTGTCTGTCTGGAGCTCTAACGGGGCAGTCCCGTTAGATATCTTATATACTGCTTACAGACACGTTACCTACGCATTATTTAACTTATTCATCATTCATAATTAATTCATCATTAATGTTTGGTTCATGCAAAATATTAAAGTAAAAAATCAATCCAACACAAACTGGCATTAACTTCTTATGGCTGCAATCCCGTTAACGGGAGCGATATGACAACAGCCAGTCAAAGTGTAGGGCGCCATTTTCAAAACATCAAAAATCTCAAAATTAACATTCCTCAAACATACATGTATCTCATACCATTTTAAAGCTATTCTTGTTGTTAATCCCACCACAGTGTCCGATTTTCAAATATGCTTTACAGCAAAAGCACCACAAACTAAATGTTAGGTCACCACATAGCCACAGAAAATCACAGCCATTTTTTTTCAGCCAAAGAGAGGAGTTTCAAAACGCACAAATAGAGATAAAATTAATCACTAACCTTTTATGGTCTTCATCAGATGACACTAATAGGCCTTCATGTTACACAATACATGTATGTTTTGTTTGATAAAGTTCATATTTATCAAAATATGAGTTTACATTGGCGCGTTACATTCACTAGTTCCAAAAACATCCAGTGATTTTGCATAGCCACATCATTCAACAAAAATACTCATCATAAATTTAGATAATAATACAAGTTATACACATGGAATTATAGATATACCTCTCCTTAATGGAACCGCTGTGTCTGATTTTAAAAAACCTTTACGGAATAAGCCAGCCATGCAATAATCTGAGACGCCGCTCAGAAAAATTTGTCACAATAGCCGCTATGTTGACGTCAACATAAACAATAAATGACATGATAAATATTCCTTTACCTTTGATGATCTACATCAGAAAGCACTCCAGGAATCCCAGGTCCACAATAAATGTTTTGTTTTGTTCGAAAATGTCAGTTATTTATGTCCAAATACCTTCTTTTGTTAGCGTGTTTGGTATACATATCCAAACGCTCATTCTGGTCAGCGTGACATCAAAAACTTTAAAAAGTTATATTACAGGTCGAAGAAACATTCCAAACTAAGTACAGAATCAGTCATTATGATGTTTTTAACATATAGCTTCAACAAAGTTCCAACCGGAGTATTCCTTCTTGTCTTCATGAGCAATGGAACACAAGTGAATACCATGAGGAATAAGCATGATCAGAAAATGGCTGCTTGATAGACACCTGATGCATTCTGCTATCATTCACTCCCACAACACCATAGAAGTCTCATTACAATTTCTATTGATGGTTGACATCTAGTGGAACCCCTAGGCAGTGCAACATCATTAATATCTCAAGGGGATTTCATTGGGGACTCTGGTGTATACATACAAAGCTCAGATTTCTCACTTCCTGTTTTAATTTCTCCTCAGAGTTTTGCCTGCCATATAAGTTCTGTTATACTCACAGACATCATTCCAACAGTTTTAGAAACTTTAAAGTGTGTTCTATCCAATAATAATATGCATATATTAGCAACTGAGACTGAGGAGCAGGCCGTTTATTTTGGGCAACTTATTCATCCAAGCTACTCAATACTGCCCCCCAGCCATAAGAAGTTAACAAACAGAAACAACACAAAAACAGCATTCTTAATACCACAACTGACTAAACAAGTCCTACAGGCTCTAGTTTTGTCATATCTTGACTACTGTCCGGCAATATGGTCAGGTGCTGCAAAGAAAGACATTAAAAAATCTACAGCTGGCTAACAACAGAACAGAACATATTGCCCTAAAAATGTTCCAAGACAGCTAATGTCAACAAAATGCATGTTGACCTTTCATGGCTCAAAGTAGAGTAGAGATGGTCTGCCTTCACTTCTCCTTTTTGTTAGAAATATGTGTTAATAACTCCAAACTGTCTATTCAGTCAACTAACTTACAGCTCTGACAGACATTCATATTCCACAAGGCATGCAACTAAAGGTCTCCTCATTGTCCCTAAAGCCAAAATGAATTCAAGGCAACGCACAGTAATATATAGAGCCATGATAGCATGGAACTCCTTGCCATCTCAAATCACTCAAGCAAGCAGCAAAAGTAGCTTTAAAAAAACGAATAAATCCTCACATCACAGCACAACACGTCTAACCTAAATAGCGATAGTGTCTCCCTCTCGAGCACATCTGGTGTTTGGGTTCAAGTTAAAGATAAGATGTGCCCTTGACATCAGGATATCAGGGCTTTTTATCAGAGAAAGCAATTGTAAGCAAAGCCTCAGTAGAGTAAGAACATACTGCTCCTGATGATATGATAGTCTGGTCAGCTTACTGATGTTCGTTTTATTGATGTGTATAAAAGTCTATTCTTATTTTTGTGTGTGACTGGTGGAGGCTGCTGGGTGTGTGGTGAGGAGAATGGGAAATGGAAATGGGAAACAACTCCATAAGAGAGAACTGTAGGAAACTCGATATCAAGGGGACCTCATTCATTTTATGAATTTGTCCAAAGGCCACGCACTATACCTCAGTTAAATCTTTATGGGCGGTAGACTGCAACACGGCAAATGTTTGGTTAAGTTCATATCTATGCACTAGACAGGGCAAAGGACGTAAGTGAAGCTCTTCTGACTTTAAGTGTATTGATGGAGCTCTAAAAAGTCCACATATGAAGCTGAAGGATTAAATTGATACTCTTATCTGCAGCTCATGGCTATGAGCAGGGGGTGATAGACTTCATAGAAGACTCAATCTGATGATGAATCTGTTCCCGGGATATTTATTGATGCTCTACGATGAATCTGTTCTATTTATTGAACGGAGTGGAGTGATGGAGCTCCAAAAAGTCTACGTATGTAAAGTGAAGGTTTCAATTGAAACTTTAGATATAAGAAACTCCAACACAGTTGCTGAGGTGATTAAAGTGAAGCCTTAGCGAGGAGAACACTCCATCTGTAGTTCATTTATGAGTTGAGTGGCATGGTTGCTAGGGTGACATCTGTGGTTGAAGCCTTAGCTGGAGGAATTATTGTGTTTCCATTGTAATTTTCATTGCACTTGCATTCAGTAGCATCTATGAATTATTATTATTATTATGAATAGTATTGACGTCAAACGTGAGAACCAAGGACACGGGCAGTTCCTCATGTTGTGAGATTCTCCTTAGTGTTTACAGAACAACGGGTTCTGAGAGATCAGGATCAGGACTTGCAATTGTAACAGTAAGCAACTGTAACAAAATGGATGACTTCAATGTCGCTGTTATTATGAGTACATGTTGCATGGACTGCTGAGGCATAACGATATAAAAGTGTGTATTCTTATTTTAAATGTATGTAGTTCTGTACCCGTCTATTCATTGTATGTATTGTCATTTGTTTTGCTACATATAATTTATGCCGTTTTGTACCTGTCTATTCATTGTATGTATTGTCATTTGTTTTGCTACGTATAATTTATGTCGTTTTGTACCTGTCTATTCATTGTATGTATTGTCATTTGTTTTGCTACGTATAATTTATGTCGTTTTGTACCTGTCTATTCATTGTATGTATTGTCATTTGTTTTGCTACGTATAATTTAAGTCGTTTTGTACCTGTCTATTCATTGTATGTATTGTCATTTGTTTTGCTACGTATAATTTAAGTCGTTTTGTACCTGTCTATTCGTGTTTTGTGTTATGTCATTTTATGTAGTTCTGTCCTTCAGCTGTAATTGTCTATTTCATGGTATGTATTATGTCATGTGTTCTATTTTTTGTGGAACCCAGGAAGAGTACCTGCAGCTTTGGCTGTAGCTAACATGGATCCTAATAGAATACTAATACATCAGCGCCTGTATTTATAAAGCGTCTCAGATTAGGAGTGCTGATACAGCGTCGGTTTTCCCTTCTCATAATGAATATGAGGGGATGCCCGATACTCGTTCAGCACTCCTACTCTGCTTAGTTGATACGGGTTCAGAAGTACTCTCTTTCTCCTAACTCTTAAGAATCGCCTAACTCTGAGCAGTGTATTATAATCGTAAAGGAATGTCCATTAAAGGAGAGGAGGGACTCTCCTTTCTAAAGAATCATTTTAAGAGTTACATCCAGTCTGCTAGTATTGGTATGTGAGTCACGGTTCAGGCTGGAGGGATTCCCTGTGGATTAGATGACTGTGTAGAGGAGTCCGAGGAGTCAGGCCACTGGGAAGGAAGAAAGGCTGGAGGATAGCTGTATTATAATCCCTGTCTATCTGTCATTTGGTTGGTGCTGGGAGTCAGGTTTATATTACACAACCTTGAGGTTGATATAACACATTTGTGTTCTGCTATTATTCTGCTATGTTCTCTTTTAGTCACTTTGTTTGACACAGCTCTCTACACACGGGGAATGATGCTCACATCTAATTCACTGAAACACTTTTCAATCAAGCCATTAGCCAAAGAAAATTGTTTAGTCATGGTTTCCTTAGATTTGAATGATGGGCTTTGCACCTCTGTCGGTCTGGGTATAATTATGTCTTGTCTGGCTTTAGCCTTAGAGCCAGTGTGAAACTTCTGATTACTGTGCTTCATTACCAGACCTGGGTTCAAATACATTTCAATATCTGGTATTTTAAATAATTTTTCTGTGTATATGAGTTTTTCAAATACTTTGCAAGTGTATTTCCAAATACATTCACATATCATTTTAAATAAAATTATTTGAATGTATGTGAAAGTAATTTAGATATTTGAACTCCAGGTCTGTTCATTACGTTGACATATGTAATACTCAAGGTGTCAAGGTTTGCCCTTGCCTTACTCAGTTCTTTAGCTTCTTTAATCTGTATCAAGTGAGGTTTAATTATTATGTGCACGGATGCGCTTCACACTGCTACAACGTGGAAACTACGGAACCAAAACAACGGAGAAGTTTAGCCTCGCGCTTCAACGCTCTTAGTAGTTGCGAAAATTTACTTTGTGCATGCAACGTCATCTGCAGAGTCTGCCCTCTAGGCTTAATTGTGAACTTTCTGGTTTGTGCCCTTGGCAGGTTGCAGCAGAGACCCCGTGTGTGGCGTTAGATGAGGCTCCATCCAGGTGTGAGGAGACTCCCAGAGAGGAGGAGGAGTCAGGGTCGCGAGTGACCCCACCCTCACTGGGCCTCTGCCCCGCCCCCACCCCTAGCCTCTCCCACCAGGAGGAGCACACAGAGGAGCAGCGACTACAGTTGCTGGTGAGAACAAATACATCAATGCCACAAACACACCCACACTCACACACATATGATTGACCCACTCACCTTGTACAATATACAACCCTGTCATGGCTAGCTATACTGACACACATGCACCTACCTCTTGTTGGAGACTGGACTGATATTATGAGTGAGATATGATGTAAGGTTTGCTTGTAGTCTGGAGGATGGCTCACAGACAAGTAATCGTTAGAACAAATCAGGCCACAGGTCTTCGCTTTTTAATAATCAATATTGTCGTGCTGCAGCTGTTGCATCTAGTCAGTCAATTAGCCACTGAGTCCCCCCACACAGCACACATAACAGTCCTTGTGCAGTCATCATAATGCTTGGTTATTCTGTTGTGTCTGGCGATGGATGTTGAAATAAGCCGGGGGGGGTTTTTTCCATTTTTTTTCCTTCATTTCGCTACTGGGGGTTGGGGGGGCCTGCATGACTGTGCATGTAAGCTGCATTTAGAGTAATTAAAGAATGCTAAGCTTGTTAATACCTCGTTGTTACCATGTCAGAGGTCAATATGGAAATCAAGAGCTTATATTTTATTGTGCAGACAAAACAGATTGATCGTGATTTGTGCAGACACTTTTTTTGTCAAACGCAAAAATGATATGTTAATATGCTTCGACATCTGATATACACGACAGGGTAAAGTAGACATGGTACTGTAGCCGGGCAGGCTCACAGAACAGTGTGCATGTGCATGATAGTCTTACTGTCTGACGCCAAATAGGCCTGTGTCACGTTTAGGAATAGGCAGCCAAAAAAGCTCCTATTTCGAACACCGTGGTCAGATGGCAATGGGGCGAATAGGGTCCGATATGTTTCTGACGCTCGCAGGTCGTGTAGTCGCTGTAACGTGACATGCTCTGGCTTCCTTTTCAGGAACAGGAGCTGAGTAAGAAGAGAAAAGAATGTGAAAACCTTGAGCATGAAGTAAGGAAGAGACAGAAGAAATGTCTAGATTTGGTAAGAAACCCTCAGGGTCCATCCACTCGTGTGTTTGTTAACTACTGTACTCTCAGCGTGCTACTACCAGTGGACCAGGTGTTATGACCAGTGGTAGCTAGTGAAGTGAGAACATCCCACTGGAATGGAATGAATGGAACAGTATCAACCACATGAAACACAAGGTTCCAATAACTCCATTCCAGCCATTACATTACACCCATCCTGAAACAAAAGTGACACCAGCCTCCACTGATTTACAGCACTATTACGGCTGTACTACAGTATAGTGACTATACTCTCAGTTGACTGGGACTGACGAGAAATCATGGCTTCGTCCCTGGCTGTTGAATCTGAGTCTTGTCTTCTTGTTGTCGTTTGTGCTCTGACAGGAGAGCCTGCTTGAGGATGAGCGGGGCAAAAATGAACAACTAGAGGAGGAGGCAGATCTCCTCAGGAGGAAGGCACAGCCGCTCGACCAGGTCAGTCTCCATTCTATTCCATTGAGGGCCTCTTAGGCTTACGGTTGTTTTAGATGACAGAATAAATCTCGACATTATGGTTCAAATTGGGAACCCTCAGCAGTCTTTTCTGTCGTGAACCTTCAGTAGACCGGAAGGGCTTCTGTTTCTATGTTGGAATGGGCCAGTATTTGTTTTGTCTGTCCTTCTCCTGCTGGTCATGAGGAATGTCAGTACTCTCTCTATCCCCATCTCTCTCCCCATGCCTCTCTCTCAGGCCCGGGTTGAGAATGAGGAGCTGAGGGAAGACCTCTCTGAAGTGACCGCTCAACGTGATTCAGTTCTCGAGGAGAACCAGAGACTCCGTGCCAAACTGGAGAACCTAGAGCAGGTCCTAAAGGTACAGGGTCACATTAGTAGTGTTGCCAGTATGCATTTATTAGTAGTGTTGCCAGTATGCATTTATTAGTAGTTTTGCCAGTATGCATTTACTAGTAGTGTTGCCAGTATGCATTTACTAGTAGTGTTGCCAGTATGCATTTACTAGCAGTGTTGCCAGTATGCATTTACTAGCAGTGTTGCCAGTATGCATTTACTAGTAGTGTTGCCAGTATGCATTTACTAGTAGTGTTGCCAGTATGCATTTACTAGTAGTGTTGCCAGTATGCATTTACTAGTAGTGTTGCCAGTATGCATTTACTAGTAGTGTTGCCAGTATGCATTTACTAGTAGCGTTGCCATTTTAATTTGTCTGGGAATTTGCCTCATGGAAGCCGAGAGTAGAGACTATAGAGTCATTATGTAAGTGTTGTTTGACTACATGAGATACGTGTCTCCTTTGATTGCTTGCAGCATATGCGAGAGGTCGCCGAGCGAAGGCAGCAGCTGGAACTAGAACATGAGCAGGCACTGGCTATCCTCAAGTTTAAACAGGATGAGATCAAACGGCTACAGCGGGTGAGCAGCACAGTACATGACCTCGGGTCCTCTGTAGCTCAGTTGGTAGAGCATGGTGCTTATAATGCCAGGACAGTGGGTTCAATTCCCAGGACCTATACGTAAAATGTATGCTTATATAAATGGCATATACAGAACATCTTGGCCATGTTCTGTTATAATCTCCACCCGGCACAGCCAGAAGAGAACTGGCCACCCCACATAGCCTGGTTTCTTCCTAGGTTTTGGCCTTTCTAGGGAGTTTTTCCTAGCCACCATGCTTTTACACCTGCATTGCTTGCTGTTTGGGTTTTTAGGCTGGGTTTCTGTACAGCACTTTGAGATATCAGCTGATGTACGAAGGGCTATATAAATACATTTGATTTGCATTCGGGAAGTAATCAGTCCCCTTTTCCACATTTTGTTACGTTACAGCCTTTTTATCAAATGGATTATATTGTTTGTTTTTTCTCATCATTCTACACACAATACCCCATAATGACAAAGCAAAAAATGGTTTTTAGAATTTTTTACAAATGTATTACAACCATTTTTTTTTTTTAAACCTTATGTACATAAGTATTCAGACCCTTTGCAATTAGTCTTGAAATTGAGCTCAGGTGCATCCGGTTTCCATTGATCATCCTTTGAGATGTTTCTACTACTTGATTGTCGTACACCTGTGGTAAATTCAATTGATTGGTTGCAGTGTATTCAGACCCCTTGATTTTTTTTAGGTTAAAGCAGAGCTATTTTCAGTTCTCTCCAGAGATGTTAGATCGGGTTCAAGTCCGGGCTCTGGCTATGCCACTCAAGAACATTCAGAGACTTGTCCTGAAGCCACTTCTGCATTGTCTTGGCTGTGTGCTTAGGGTCGTTGTCCTGTTCGAAGGTGAACCTTCGCCCCCAGTCTGAGGTCCTGAGCTCTCTTGAGCACGTTTTCATCAACGATCTCTCTGTACTTTGCTCCGTTCATCTTTCCCTCAATCCTGACTAGTCTCCCAGCCACCGCCCCTGAAAAATATCCCCACAGCATGATGCTGCCACTACCATGCTTCACCGTATGGATTGTGCCAGGTTTCCTTCAGGCGTGACGCTTGGCATTCAGGCCAAAGAGTTCAATCTTGGTTTCATATCAGACCAGAGAATCTTGTTTCTCATGGTCTAAGAGTCCTTTATTTAGGTGCCTTTTGGCAAATTCCAAGCGGGCTGTCAGTGCCTTTTACTGAGGAATAGCTTCTGTCTGGTCTGCTCTACCACAAAGGCCTGATTGGTGGAGTGCTGCATAGATGTTTTTTTCCTTCTGGAAGGTTCTCCCATTTCCACAGAGGAACTCTAGAGCTCTGTCCGAGTGACCATCATGTTCTTGGTTCTCTCCCTGACCAAGACCATTCTCCCCCGATTGCTCAGTTTGGCCGGGCGGCCAGCTCTAGGAAGAGTCTTGGTGGTTCCAAACTTCTTCCATTTAAGAATGATGGAGGGAACTGTGTTCTTGGGGACTTTCAATGCTGCAGAAATGTTGTGGTACCCTTCCCCAGATCTCGACACAATCCTGGCTCTGAGCTCTACGGACAGTTCTTTCGACCTCTTGGCTTGGTTTTTGCACTGACATACAATGTTGACTGTGGGACCTTATATAGACAGGTGTTTGCCTTTCCAAACCATGTCCAATCAATTGAATTTACCACAGGTGGACACCAATCAAGTTGTAGAAACATCTCAAGGATGATCAATGGAAACAGGATGTACCTGAGCGCAGTTTTGAGTCTCATAGCAAAGGGTCTGGATATTAAGGAAATAAGGTATTTCTGTTTTAAGTTTTAATACATTTGCAAACATTTCTAAAACTGTTTTCACTTTGTTATTATTGGTTATTGTGTGTAGATTGCTGAGGATTGCTTTTTATTTAATCAATTTTAGACGTACCATAACAAAGTAGAAAAAGTCAAGGAGTCTGAATACTTTCCAAATGCACTGTATATAATCACAACTGCCAAGAAACCCTGTTCCTAGCAATCACTCAGCAAAACCCAATCAAACTCAAATAAAAAATGTTGTCATGAATTATATTATGGGTAATTAAGACTTTGTCCAGTAGGAGGCAGCCTTTGGGTGCAGGGCTGTTTGTTTTGTTCTAGAGAGAACTTTTGAGAGGGACTAGATGTGAACTAATAAATAAAAAACAGTGTTTATTTTTCCATTCAACAGGCTGAGTTTTTTGCCAAGAGGGAGCATGAGGGGGTGGTACAGTTGCTGGAGGTAAGTCTGGTCTTGATCTTGTATTTTTATGGTGCCAATAGAGGTCTAGAGCTTGTGTTTCTATAGTGCAGACAGAGGTCTAGATCCTGTACTTCTATGTTTCTGATGATATTTCTATTGGTGCAGAGGTGCGGTTGTTGTAGTTCTATAGACACTACATTATCATTCCCTCTCTTTCACATGAAGGTAGCCTGGCTGTGTAACACAGGACTGTCTATAAAAGGCAGGGCCTCCCTCAACATGCTATAGTATAGGCCTAATGGCTAATGAGGCTGAGGTGAAATTGCACGCTCGAGGGGAATATATCAATATTTATCTACGTAAGCTTGTGGAAGTCACTGACTCTCTCTCTCTCCCCAGAGAAGTGAGAGGTAGAGTGTGTGAGAGGTAGAGTGTGTTCGTTTAGAGCAGGGATCATCAACTAGATTCAGCCAAGGGACAATTTTTTTCTTGAGCGGAAGATCAGGGGGCCGGAACATATTTACAAATCATTTGTAGACTGCAAATTGACCCCAAGAAGCCCAAACAGATATAGTATTTTACCAAAGCATAATTATTTCAACCCTTGCTTACATTTGTGTACGACCACATATATCTCTCTATTATGCGTGGGAATACTTTGGAAAAGATTTCCAAAATAAAAATCCCTTGGAGATGATTTGCTAGTGTTTTTACAGTATTTTTTGTTCAACAATTTAAACAGTGAAAGAACCTCCGACAGACTGATCATCATAGTGTATACTGTCATTGTGTCAGTAAACCCTTTGTTATGCATTGTGTTAATGTGTTGTGTTTCTCTGTGTAAAATGAAGTGTGTATGTATTCTGTTGTAGGACTTGATCCAGCTTGTGTTGCAGAGGGAGCTGGTACAGTACCGTTACGCTCATGTTTTGTTTGAATTGCTCATTACTATGCCTCCTACTCTCTTCTTCTCCATCCCTCTAAACAAAGAGCATCACTTGTAAAAGTCTCTCTCTCTCCCTCCAGAGGAGGTATGGAAGACGGAGAGAAATAGTGATGAGATCATAGTGTCTATACGGTCCGTTTCTATCCCTATCTCTATGATTTACGCTGACAGACTCTTCTCTCTCAGGACCTGGACTCTAATCTATTAACCATGTTTTTCTTCCTCAACTCCACTTTTCACAAGCATGAGTTTTGTTTTTGAAGTGCTTTTTTTCTGTGCTTTGTTTCCCTGCTAACCAGACAACTCTGGACTGCATGCAGGTACCGGCAACACAAAGCCTCTGTCCTGATACTCTAGCCCAGATCCCAACCTCATCCACCCTGTTACCAACCCCCACCTTAATTAAGCCTCTGTGTAGATAGATAGACAGACTACTACACCTTGCCTTTACAAAGTCCTAGACACAAGTGTCCTTGCAGCAAGTTAGTTTGAGAATCAGGGACAAATTGAAATGTGACCGGTGATACCCTGATTAGGGCTGTGGCGGTGATTGTCAAGCAAATAACTGACAGTCTCACGGTAACTTACCTTTTTTTACATAAACACATTTAGCATCTCCTGGCTTCCACACATAGCCTACAAGCCACTGATGCAGACCTTTGGAACATCTGCATTTTTAAAAGTCTAGTAAATCCATGTAATACAGCCTACAACTTCACAATGAATCCATGTAATACAGCCTACACCTTCACAATGAATCTATTATTTATTTTAGACCGGTCTAAAGAAACATTAAGTGAAGAAAATGTAGTCTATTTCAGAAGAACAGAATAGCATACTGAGTTGTCCTTATGTTAGGCCCTGATCTGGCTATGCCATATGGCTGTAGGCTACACTAGTTAATATAGCAGACAAGATTCGCTTAGAATTCTGTGACATTATTTTATACTATTTTATAGTATGAAGAATACAATTTAACATAACTGAATAAAATAGAAAGTATATTTTCTCCCAAAAATGGGGGAGTGTGCACATGCAGCTGTTCTATGTTGAGCGGTTAACAAAGAAACAGGTCCTCCTACATGCTGAATTTAGATGTATTTATGCAACTTTAGGCTAAATGTTTAGATGATGGGACTAATGATGATTTGAAAAAAGTTGCATGAAAGGCATCAGTCTCTCATTCACAATTTGAAAAGCACTTGATAATATTCTCACCAGGCCTTATGTAACTTTACTTGTGATACAAATGTTGGGCTGTATGTTTACATGTTTAATACATTCTAAGGCTGCATTATGTGACTCTAATGATCATTTGAAAAAAGTCGCATGAAAGGCATGAGCTCTGCTTTGTTTTTTGCGCATGCTGTACACACTTCATCAGTCTCTCATTCACAATTTGACAAGCACTTGATAATGCCTCAAATTTCCTTGCTGCGTTCCCTTTGTGTGGCCATAATGCCAACTAAAAGGCTGAATGCTAAAAAAAACAAATCCATACCCTTTGCGGCCAGTGGCCGTTGTGCCCTTGGGCTTAAATTAAGAATTATAATTTGTGCCGAAACACCTCTCACTCACATGGCTCCATCACGTGATCTGGTCTTTCTCACAGGTTACAAGTACAGGCTGCGCCAAGACATCGGGCTCTAACTGCGTGTCCTTGTCCAAGGCGCATATTGTAGATATGGGAAGAACTGTCCACATTTTACTTTTCGTCAGCTGAAAAGCAAAAGCACTAGCATATGTCAATCTACTATCCCCCATAGTACAAAAGTTTACCTCTAAATATTCCAAACATACATAGTCTGGAACAGTTGTGGTATGTGATAGATCCCAAATTAATACAACCACTAGCATCAAATAACCTGTTTTAAGGAATGAGCCTGACGCAGCAGATGAGAACGTTTAGCTCAAAATGTTGATAAACTATTAGGCTATTTCTTCACATTATAAGCACAGCAATGCGCACAGGACAGTAGGCTATAAGCGCAAATGTTCCATTAGCAGGAAAACACCATTCTCATAAGTGACCAAAAATGCAATTTATACATGTTTTGCTTTTATTATGAAGGTGCATTTTTATGGTGAAAATGATCTTCCCCAAACTAGAAACTCACGCGCTGCGTATGTATGCCAGTTAGGCTCTACACCCGTTGTACAGCTGATTAATGTGCTTCATTTTAAGAAGTTATTTGTTCACTTTAGTTGTGATACAAACCTTGTCAAAACATATAGGTCTAGGCTACATGAGGTGTGCGACTGTGATTTGAAAAAGTTGCACAAATCATAATGCGCTGTTTGCATTAAGCTAGGCTGTCACGCTGGTATAAAGGATTTGGAGACAGGTGCAGGAATACACAATAGGGTTTTTTAATACTCCCAAAACAAACACATATACAAAAACACTGGCCTGTACCCAAACAAACAAGCGAGGGTAAACCTCGTTGAATGACACGGGACGATACCCGTAAAACACAACATGCTGCGTGCTTTATAAAACAGCTGCACCAACGCATAGGTACTCACACCACCAACGGACATGGGAACAATAACTGACAAAGACAGAGGGAACATATATAACATACTAATCAGGGGAAATGGGAACCAGGTGTGTGTAATCCGTGACATAGGCATTATTCACAAGTGATAATAAATTATTCACAAGTGATATGCTAATATTGTCACCCATTACACTATTCTTGATTTAATCTTGTCTTTACATATACTAAATAATATGTGTGAAATATGTTTTGATTTAGAATAGACCATTATCATGCACCTGTCTAGAAAACAGGGGCAACGGGAAAAAAATACATGTCATCTAGGCACTTAAATAGCGATTGGTGGACACCTTTCACATAGTTAATTTCATGCCAGCCAGGTAGGCTATACTCCTGTTGTGAAGAGAAGCAATGTGTTAAATATTAATACATTTGAGAAATAAATATAGTAGGCCTAGCCTACAGAAAGCTGATGGGATCCTCCTTTCTTTAATAGAGGCCATCACTCTGTTTTCTGACGCAATTGCATAGCCTATAGAAATGTTGCACAACATGAGCTCTGGGGACTTTAATAAAGCAAATCTGAGGAAAACGCTACCGAAGTTCTATACCTGAAGTTATTGGTTTCTAGGATGTATTTATGGTAAGGCAAAGATGGCCTTGTATGTTTTCTAGCTACAGCAGAGGTGGTCTATAGTGTTGTAACAGGCTTTGAATACAACATGACAAGGTTATTTGGGCTCTCTCTGAGAGGTGATAGGCTCCATCCAGGCCGGCATGTGTCAGTGTACTGTCCTATGTGCCTTTTCCTACACGTCTGTGTGGTTCAACCAGTTACATAACAAGCCTAGTAGTAATTGTGTTCATTTTAAATAATCCCTTTGTTGACATGGAGAAACCCTCTGATGCTGGCTGGCCCTCTGTGTGTGAATGTGTATTAGTATGTGTATTGTGTGCGCTAGCACTGTGTGTATGGAAGTGTTTAACTATACACGTCCACACACACACACAGAGAGAGAAAGAGTGGAGTGTGATGGAGGGAGGGAGTGTGAGAGAGTGAGTGAGGGAGGGAGGAAGTGGAGTGTGAGAGAGTGAGTGTAGGTGATTAAAGTCAGTGTGAAACAGGTCAGGCCGAGTGATGCTGCTGTTAGATTACTCTATGGCACGAAATCCAGTCCCCCGCTGGGCTGAGTAAACTGAACCTTGTTCATAGGAGAATTGGCTTGGTTCTTAAGCTCAAGGTGTTAAGATAGAGTTAGCCTGCTTTCTTGGCAGTCGAGCTGTGACCCTGACAGTGGGGCTTCTCACTCTCTTCCCTCTCTCTCGCTGCTCTCTCTCTCTCTCTCTCTCTTTCTTTCTCCTCAACGTAGTTTTGAATCTCACTATTGGGAGCTTGATCTATCCTATAGTCAGCACAGTGACTCAAATCTCGTTAGAGAACGGGTAGCATGCCCCCACCAAAACAAAACAACTTTTGTGAACCAACACTTGCACTTGACTTTTTCCGCCCCTTACTAGCTCTGACTTTGCTGTTAGCTACTTTATTGAGGAAAGATGTACTTACTATGACTATGGTTATCTTAAGATGAATGCACTAATTGTAAGTGAGCGTCTGATGAATGACGAAAATGTCATACATTAGCTGGATCTACTTGCTCTATCTCCCACTTTGTGACTTGGTTCATGTTTGAGTTCGAGCAGTCATTTGGGACAGACTGTGCTTGGTGGTGTAGGTGAGAGGTTTGACAGGAAGCTGTGTCTGTGTGAGTGCGTGTGTGTGTGTGTGTGTGTGTGTGTGTGTGTGTGTGTGTGTGTGTGTGTGTGTGTGTGTGTGTGTGTGTGTGTGTGTGTGTGTGTGTGTGTGTGTGTGTGTGTGTGTGTGTGTGTGTGTGTGTGTGTGTGTGTGTGTGTGTGTGTGTGTGTGTGTGTGTGTGTGTGTGTGTGTGTGTGTGTGTGTGTGTGTGTGTGTGTGTGTGTGTGTGTGTGTGTGTGTGTGTGTGTGTGTGTGTGCACACATGTGTGTGTGTGTGTGTGTGCACATGTGTGTGTGCACATGTGTGTGTGTGTGTGTGTGCACATGTGTGTGTCAGTGCATGTGTGTGTGTGTGTGTGTGCACATGTGTGTGTCAGTGCATGTGCGTGTGTGTTTCGTTTAGCTAGGGGCCCTGTCACATCACTACCAGGAAACTCCCACCACAACCGGAAGTGAAAGCAGCCGGTTATAGAAACTCACTGGGGGCTGATGCTAAACCCTGTTAGAGTGTTCTGACTGAGCTGTGGCCGTGGCTCTGTAGTGGCTTTGCTAGTGTGACTGTGAGCGCTGCAGAACTGTGTCGGAGGACATGCAACTCGCTGCAAACTACGCTTCAGATTCTGTTTGTCACCCACAAAACCACCTCCTACTAAGGCCTTGAAACCTGTTATTCACCCTTCTCACTCCTTTTCCCGCCTTTTTGTCTTTTAATTTGATCCTAAATGTGATAGTAATTGTAAGTGAATGTTTATGCATATGATAATAAGTCAATTTCTTTAAGTTGATATTCCAGTAGTATCATTTTTAAATAGGCAGATTGTCAAAGTAGGCCACCACACAAATACCCTTTCATTAGCCTATGATATTTTGTTTGCCTAGGAGCTGAAACTAAATCCTTTGTATGTATGTGTGTGTGTGTGTGTACCTCTATCTCTCTCTGTGCTGTCTTCAGTCTAAGGTGCGCGAGTTGGAGGATAAATGTCGCAGCCAGAGTGAACAGTTCGGCCTGCTCAGCCATGAGCTGGAGACCTTCCGACTGCAGGCCGGCAAACTGGACCTGGCCGGCTCCGCACTCCTCACTAACCATGCCCTCTGCCATCTGACCAACGGTGTGGGCCTCGCTGGGGGTAACCATGGCAACCGTTATTACCATCATGTTCCTGATACATGCCAAAGGGCAACCTTTGTTACCATGATATTACCCTAACCATTCAACCATATCATATTACCGTCACGACACCAATACATTCCACATGCTCACTCATATTCCCTTCATGAGATGCACTCCCCATCCCAATAAATGCATCTTCATATGTCCTTTGTATGCCCCCTCAGGCTCATTTTCACTACTAATACTGAATCTCCCACAGGCACAGTTTACGAAATATGGTCTATAGTTTCTACCAAGATTGATTGTACACATGAAGATTGCTAAACTAAAGAGTGCTTATTCCAACCCTGGATCTCCATGTAGGATTGTGTTGGTATTACTTTTAAATCGACATGATTACGTTTGAAAGGGATTCCGCATGCATTCACTTTGATGCAGACCCGGACTGAGAACATAATATATTGTAATCCTGGCCGCCACTGGCTTTAAAGTATCCCTTCAAATCTCTATTGTATCCCTCCCTCCCTCCCTCCAGCCATGTACAGTGGGTGTGCTGTTTCTGTTGTAGATCAAGGTGGCCTACCTATGGGATGATTTGAACTCTCTGGGTGATGATATGGACTTCTGGAGTCTGGAGGAGAGAGAGACTCTCCCTTAGCACTCCTCGCTACCATGTACTGCTACTATTCCTAGAGATCCTGGGTCATTGAGACTTGTCACTGCTACCATGAGCACTATCACTCCCTTTCCTGGTCTTTTTTTGAGTAACTTGGTCCCTGAAATCACTGTTAGGTTAATTGTAACGACCCACATATTCACAATCAATTGGTTTGGTTTGGTGGGGCCTGCAGTGAGTGGCTGTATGAATGATGCCACACATATACAATCCCTCTCACACAAAGGTCCCAAACACACACAGAGGTGTGGTTCAACAACGGTGAGTGAGTGATATCCGGGATGTATGTGTTAAGCCCCTTAGTTCTTTCTGGCCCCTGTGTGCCATGTATGGTGCTGTGCTCGGGGGTCATGACCTCTAAGCACAGAGACAGATGGGGACAGGAGGGTTTTACTCCCTCCACTCCACTGTTTAATCAGCCAGGGACCTAGAACACCAAACTTCAATTGGATAACTACAAACAGGTCACAGAAGAGGGTGTATGTTTGTAGCCTGAGGTGGTCCAGTTGTCTAGGCCACTGCCTCCAGAACACATGTACTTGTGCTCACATGGGTTCCAATCCAACCCGCTGCTCTTCTAGCACACTTTCTCCTCCTAACTTTCCTGTTACTCTCTCGCTATCCTTTCGATGAAACATGAAAAAAGCGGAGAGATTTGTTTGCTCATGAAGTATCTTCCTCCTCCCTGTAGATGTGGCGGCAACTCTCCAGATGGGGGCCACCCCTCACGCTGCGGGTCTCACACGCTCCCCCACCACCAAGCACCGTGAGCTGCCCACCATCAGCCTGACCAAGTCCTCCAGCTCCCCCAAGTCTGTCTCTGACACCACCCACCTCTCCCCAAAGTCGGCCGAGTCCCACCACAGCCCCCATCACAGCCCACGCAGGACCAGCCCCACGCCACACGAGGTGAGAGCTCTAACACATCATTTATCCCGATGTATTGCATAGGGATTAAGTCACTACTTAATTAATATGGGGAGTTTCTTGTTCAACTTAAAAACATAGTACCGTAGTCTCACTAACGGTAGGACTAGATGACAATTTCAGATTGGCTTAGTATTTGAGTTTTGCTTAAAGGGATACTTCAGGATTTTGGCAATAAGGCCCTTTATCTACTTCCCCAGAGTCAGAAGAATTCGTGGTTACTGTTTTTATGTCGGTTTCCAGTATGAAGGAAGTTAGAGGTAGTTTCGCGTGCCAATGCTGACTAGAGTTAGCGCAATGACTGGAAGTCTATGGGTATCTACTAGTGACACACACAATAATCTTCTACACAAAGAGATTAAGATACTTTTTTGCATTAGACATGCTGCTGACATCTTTAATCATGACAATAACTGCAATTTTCAATTAATTGGATTCAAATATTCCTCAAGATCAAACGGCTCGTATGGATTGCCTCCTCCTTTTCAACTCTATGTTTAGGACAGATTGCTTGTTGAGATTAACAAAATGGCACAGTCATTCCTATGGATTTGCTCGTCAGACTTCATGGATTTAAAAACGTCATTCGCCTTTCTCTCATGTCTCTCACACTGTACTATCAAACAGCCTAGGTTTAAATAAATAAAGGCAAATACAACACATACATTGCTAGAGATAAGTGAATAGGACCCTGTTGCGGTTGGGTGGTCTAACTCTTCTTTCATACGGTGTCCAGCTTTGTGCCTCAACCTTTTTCTCTCTCTCACACATGGCACTGTCATGTAGCATACTGGCCAAAGACAAATGCAGCACTTATTATACAATTCAAAAGATAAGACCCTTTTGGGTTGGGGCTTTTAAACCATTTCTTCCATGTTTTAAAGCAGCAGACCTCTCCCTCATCCAGTGTCCAGCTGTGTGTTGTAGCTAGCTGATGTCTGTCCTGCGTGCCCCAGCCAGCCAGTGTTGGGTCTAAGTCTCTCTGTAGTAGATCTTTATCCTCCCTCCCTCTCATCCATCTAAACCAGCCAGGTCAGGACAGGCAGCACCAGCAGCAGCTAGCTCTCTAAAGCTCATATTTAGTGAGATAATCCCACTGCTGTGGATTATTAAGGTTGTAGTAGTTGTAAGTGATTATCCTTAAAAGGTTTTTTGCTGGCAGGGAGCGATGAAAAATATGCCTGTTACTTATTGTTTATGCATAATGTATCACTCAGACCCTATAATTAGACATACGGCCAGTCGACAAACAAAACACTCAACGTTTGTGTCAGTGTGTGTGTGTGTGTATCTGAACCCTATCAAAGTAGTGCACTATATAGAGAGATGTAGTGCAATATAGCCTATGGGGAATAGGGTGCAATTTCATCCTACTGGCAGCGATTGTTTGTATGTTTGTGTCGGCCTACAGCAGGGGTCTGTGGCCAATGGGCCAAAACCGGCCTGCAAGTGATTTTTTGGGGTTCTACAAAGTTTTTAGTTAAGATATTAAAATGTACAAAAATGAAATCACCAGGAATTAATCGCCAAAATATTTGTATTTTATGCAGAGACATACAGTGGGGTTCAAAATGATTGGATCCCTTGATAACCTGTATGCTCTCGTTGGCTGGCCCTCGATACATATTGGACACGATAACAACACCCGCCCGTAGCACACGCTCCAGCAGGTATATCTCACTGGTCATCCCCAAAGCCGACACCTCCTTTGGCCGTCTTTCCTTCCAGTTCTCTGCTGCCAATGACTGGAATGTATTGCAAAAATCGCTGAAGCTGGAGACTTATACTTCTCTCGCTTATTTAGTTTCATTCTGAGCCATTTTCTTTTGCCAAATTAAGTTCCAAATGTAATGTTTGCAGCAATATAACATCCTGCTCGTATTTTCCCTATTAAAATTTACTTGGCTTACTTTTGATGTCACCCTAATAAAATTGTGAAGGTTTGGTGTGGTGAGGCAATAAGTATATTTATACTGCAGGCGTATGATATGAAGGCAGTGCGCACCAACTGACAGTTGAACTTGATTTGAGGAATAATGCTTTAGTCCACTGGTTCCCAGACTTTTTATAGTCCTGTACCCCTTCAAACACTCAACCTCCAGCTGCGTACCTCCTCTAGCACCAGGGTCAGCGCACTCTCAAATGGTGTCTTTTGCCATCATCGTAATGATGATGGCAAAAGTAGTAATCATACTATACGATACATTTATTAAACATAAGAATGAGTGAGTTTTTGTCATAACCCCACTCATAACCCCACTCGTGGGCAGTGACAAAGAGCTCTTATAGGACCAGGGCACAAATAATAATAATATAATAATATAATAGTAATCAATCATTTCTTCAGCTCTTTATTTGACCATCATACATATAAAACAGTATTTGTTCATCGAAAATTGTGAATAACTCACCACAGGTTAATGAGAAGGGTGTGCTTGAAACGATGCACATAACTCTGCAATGTTGAGTTGTGTTGGAGAGTCTCAGTCTTAAGTCATTTTCCACACAGTCGTCTGTGCCTGTATTTAGTTTTCATGCTTTTGTGAAGGCCGAGAATCCAATCTCACATAGGTACGTGATTACAAAGGGCATCAGTGCTTTAACAGCGTGATTTGCCGGCAGGATACTCTGAGCGCAGCCCAGTCCAGAAATCTGACAGTGGCTTCTGATGAAATTACATTTTACAGAACCGCTTGTTGCAATTTTGATGAGGCTCTCTTGTTCAGACATTGGTAAGTGGACTAGAGGCAGGGCATGAAAGGGATAATGAATCCAGTTGTTTGTGTCATTCGTTTTGGGAAAGTACATGCGTATTTGCCCAACCAACTCACTCCGGTGCTTCGCTATATCACATTTGACATTGTCCCGTAAACTTGAGTTCATTTTCACACAAAAAATCATACAATGATGGAAAGACCTGTGTGTTGTCCTTGTTAATGCAGACAGAAATGAGCTCCAACTTAATCATAGCCTCAATGTTGTCCTGCACATTAAATATTGTTGCGTAGAGTCCCTGTAATCCTAGATTCAGATCATTCTGTCGAGAAAAATCATCACCAAGATCACGAGAAACTCTGCATCATGCAAGCGGTCAGACAAGTGAAAATTATGGCCAGTAAAAATAACTTTAAGCGTGTCTCCCAATTTTTAAAAAATACATACAGTGGGGCAAAAAAGTATTTAGTCAGCCACCAATTGTGCAAGTTCTCCCACTTAAAAAGATGAGAGAGGCCTGTAATTTTCATCATAGGTACACTTCAACTATGACAGACAAAATGAGAAAAGAAATCCAGAAAATCACATTGTAGGATTTTTAATGAATTTATTTGCAAATTATGGTGGAAAATAAGTATTTGGTCACCTACAAACAAGCAAGATTTCTGGCTCTCACAGACCTGTAACTTCTTCTTTAAGAGGCTCCTCTGTCCTCCACTCGTTACCTGTATTAATGGCACCTGTTTGAACTTGTTATCAGTATAATAAACATCTTTCAAGCTGTCAGGCATTCCCTTAGCAGCAAGAGCCTCTCTGCGGATCCAGCAGTGAACCCAAGTGGCGTCGGGAGCAACTGCGTGCATGCGCATTACCACTCCACTATGTCTCACTGTTATGGCTTTTGCTCCATCAGTACAGATACCAACACATCTTGACCACCAAAGTCCATTTGATGTCACAAAGCTGTCCTGTACTTTAAAAATATAATCTCGTGTTGTCCTGGTTTCCAGTGGTTTGCAGAAGAGGATGTCTTCCTTAATTAACCCCCCCATAAATGTAACGGACATATACCAGGAGCTGTGCCAAGCCCGCCACGTCTGTTGACTCATCCAGCTGTAACAGACATATACCAGGAGCTGTGCCAAGCCCACATCTGTTGACTCATCCAGCTGTAACAGACATATACCAGGAGCTGTGCCAAGCCCGCCATGCCTGTTGACTCATCCAGCTGTAACAGACATATACCAGGAGCGGTGACAAGCCCGCCATGCCTGTTGACTCATCCAGCTGTAACGCATATAATTCACTAGCTTGTATGCGAAGCAGTAATCGTTTCAAAACATCTCCTGCCATGTCACTGATGCATCGTGAACCAGTGTTGTTTGATGAAGGCATTGTCTGTATAGTTTTTTTGGCCTTTTCCCCCAGCATTCCCCCAGCCATATACACGGCAGCAGGAAGAATTAAGTACTCCACAATAGTATGGGGCTTGCTTGTCCTAGAAACTCTGTAGCTCTCCATATAAGACGTTTGTTATTAATGGTATCTGTTACTCAAAAGTCGTCTTAATTCTCGCTCAAAAACGGTGGCTTATTTTTATGTTTTATTTTATTTCATTTCTAAATGTCTGCGCAAGAGTGAAGTTTTCATTGAGTTGTGAGATAGTACTTTTGCACATATAACACACTGAGGAAAGGCACTACTCCCCATATATGTGAACCCCAAATCAATGTAGTTCTCATCATATTTGTGCCTCTTCGATGGTCCAACGTCCCTGTCTGTTGTTCGGTGCTTTCCCGGGTAAGGGGGCAGTAGCTCTTCGGCTGCATCAGATTCACAACTGTCAGTGTCCATGTCAGCTGGGCTAACAACAAATGTAGAATTACTGATGCTAGCATTGGATGTGCTCGTGGAAGCAGAACAACTTGTGTCATCGACAGGTGCAGGTGTAGTACCGCTGTTAGTAGCAGTACCACCAGTAGAGCTGGTATGTGTATCTATGGATGCGGCCTTACTTTTTTTAACCATTTATCAATTTTCGAGCAAACGGAATGAGCAGCAGCTACATTTGGCTACAAAGGACAGTTAGTGGAATTCCCGCGAGAGAGTAACGGTTAATGCACAGCTGACATGCAGGTAAAAATAAGGTCAAACGGATTTCAGTTTCCCTGCATTAAAATCACCGACCACGAGAAGTGCCGCCTCTGGGTGTGCATTTTCTTGTTTGCTTATGGCCCTCTACAGCTCGTTGAGTGCGGTCTTAGTGCCAGCATCGGTTTGTGGTGGTAAATAGACAGCTACGAATTATATAGACTCTCTTGGTAAATAGTATGGTCTGCAGCTTATTATGAGGTACTCTAACTCCGGCGAGCAAAACTTGAGACTTCCTTATCATTAGAGGTTGCGCACCGGCTGCTGTTAACAATGATGCACACCCCTCCCCCCTTCATTTTACCCAATTATAGTCATGTTCTGGACAAAAACTGTCCCATGGCTGAATCTAGTTGCCTACAGTATCAGCCAGAGGTAAACATAGGCAGTCAGATCATTAAGCTGATACTGTGTGGTATTAAAGGGAGCATTTTCAGAGAAGAGAACATTCCGTATAAGCAGCTTGTTAGTGGCCAGTGTCCCAATCCACTGTGAATTGTGCCCATTGCCCACATTATACATAAATCTCATTGCACAATCTCTGAGGGAGTAAGTCAATGGCAGAAAAACATATCCTGCGTGTGGCCCTAGTCTTCTACTCTTCAGGAGGCATTGGTCCAGCCAGGTGTTGGGAAGATGTTGACCTGCTGGCAGCTCAAGGTTCCAGTAGAAATTATATACAGTGGGGAGAACAAGTATTTGATACACTGCCGATTTTGCAGGTTTCCCTACTTACAAAGCATGTAGAGGTCTATACTTATGTCATGCAATAACATGCAAATTAATTACTTAAAAATCATACAATGTGATTTTCTGGATTTTTGTTTTAGGTTCCATCTCTCACAGTTGAAGTGTACCTATGATAAAAAATTACAGACCTCTACATGCTTTGTAAGTAGGAAAACCTGCAAAATCGACAGTGTATCAAATACTTGTTCTCCCCACTGTATATAACACTAAGGAAGCACTTTTATCCAAAGCCACATACATTCCAGTGAGTGTATATGTTGTTTGTATGAATATGTGAAACTGTAGGAATTGAACCTGGCTATGAATGGACATTGCTCGCAAGCACCAAGCTCTTACCAACTGAGCCATCCAGTATAACAGGGTTCCAGTGGCCTCATTTGTTGACTGTTATGTTCTAAGGTTGACACAGCCAGTGAAGTGGAGGAGTTGGACATTGATGTGTCCCCAGCACCTTACACCGCTCTCAGAGGAGCCGCCAAGCTACAGGTCTTCATCGGCAGATACAGGTAAGGACTGACAGACACAGATTTGGCCAAAGCAGCAGTATGCCTTCACTAAATACCGAAGGCATACTATTTAGTAGATTGAATTGGAGACCAGTTATATATTTTTTTCTCATTTAACATTTACATTTAAGTCATTTAGCAGACGCTCTTATCCAGAGCTACTTACAAATTGGTGCATTCACCTTATGACATCCAGTGGAACAGTCACTTTACAATAGTGCATCTAAATCTTAAAGGGGGGGGAGGATTAATTTATCCTATCCTAGGTATTCCTTAAAGAGGTGGGGTTTCAGGTGTCTCCGGAAGGTGGTGATTGACTCCGCTGTCCTGGCGTCGTGATGGAGTTTGTTCCACCATTGGGGGGCCAGAGCAGCGAACAGTTTTGACTGGGCTGAGCGGGAACTGTACTTCCTCAGTGGTAGGGAGGCGAGCAGGCCAGAGGTGGATGAACGCAGTGCCCTTGTTTGGGTGTAGGGCCTGATCAGAGCCTGGAGGTACTGAGGTGCCGTTCCCCTCACAGCTCCGTAGGCAAGCACCATGGTTTTGTAGCGGATGCGAGCTTCAACTGGAAGCCAGTGGAGAGAGCGGAGGAGCGGGGTGACGTGAGAGAACTTGGGAAGGTTGAACACCAGACGGGCTGCGGCGTTCTGGATGAGTTGTAGGGGTTTAATGGCACAGGCAGGGAGCCCAGCCAACAGCGAGTTGCAGTAATCCAGACGGGAGATGACAAGTACCTGGATTAGGACCTGCGCCGCTTCCTGTGTGAGGCAGGGACATACTGTGCGGATGTTGTAGAGCATGAACCTACAGGAACGGGCCACCGCCTTAACGACAGGGTGTTGTCCAGGATCACGCCAAGGTTCTTAGCGCTCTGGGAGGAGGACACAATGGAGTTGTCAACCGTGATGGCGAGATCATGGAACGGGCAGTCCTTCCCCGGGAGGAAGAGCAGCTCCGTCTTGCCGAGGTTCAGCTTGAGGTGGTGATCCGTCATCCACACTGATATGTCTGCCAGACATGCAGAGATGCGATTCGCCACCTGGTCATCAGAAGGGGGAAAGGAGAAGATTAATTGTGTGTCGTCTGCATAGCAATGATAGGAGAGACCATGTGAGGTTATGACAGAGCCAAGTGACTTGGTGTATAGCGAGAATAGGAGAGGGCCTAGAACAGAGCCCTGGGGGACACCAGTGGTGAGAGCGCGTGGTGAGGAGACAGATTCTCGCCACGCCACCTGGTAGGAGCGACCTGTCAGGTAGGATGCAATCCAAGCGTGGGCCGCGCCGGAGATGCCCAACTCGGAGAGGGTGGAGAGGAGGATCTGATGGTTCACAGTATCGAAGGCAGCCGATAGGTCTAGAAGGATGAGAGCAGAGGAGAGAGAGTTAGCTTTAGCGGTGCGGAGCGCCTCCGTGATACAGAGAAGAGCAGTCTCAGTTGAATGACTAGTCTTGAAACCTGACTGATTTGGATCAAGAAGGTCATTCTGAGAGAGATAGCGGGAGAGCTGGCCAAGCACGGCACGTTCAAGAGTTTTGGAGAGAAAAGAAAGAAGGGATACTGGTCTGTAGTTGTTGACATCGGAGGGATCGAGTGTAGGTTTTTTCAGAAGGGGTGCAACTCTCGCTCTCTTGAAGACGGAAGGGACGTAGCCAGCGGTCAGGGATGAGTTGATGAGCGAGGTGAGGTAAGGGAGAAGGTCTCCGGAAATGGTCTGGAGAAGAGAGGAGGGGATAGGGTCAAGCGGGCAGGTTGTTGGGCGGCCGGCCGTCACAAGACGCGAGATTTCATCTGGAGAGAGAGGGGAGAAAGAGGTTAGAGCACAGGGTAGGGCAGTGTGAGCAGAACCAGCGGTGTCGTTTGACTTAGCAAACGAGGATCGGATGTCGTCGACCTTCTTTTCAAAATGGTTGACGAAGTCATCTGCAGAGAGGGAGGAGGGGGGGGATTCAGGAGGGAGGAGAAGGTGGCAAAGAGCTTCCTAGGGTTAGAGGCAGAAGCTTGGAATTTAGAGTGGTAGAAAGTGGCTTTAGCAGCAGAGACAGAAGAGGAAAATGTAGAGAGGAGGGAGCGAAAGGATGCCAGGTCCGCAGGGAAGCGAGTTTTCCTCCATTTCCGCTCGGCTGCCCGGAGCCCTGTTCTGTGAGCTCGCAATGAGTCGTCGAGCCACGGAGCGGGAGGGGAGGACCGAGCCGGCCTGGAGGATAGGGGGCATAGAGAGTCAAAGGATGCAGAAAGGGAGGAGAGGAGGGTTGAGGAGGCAGAATCAGGAGATAGGTTGGAGAAGGTTTGAGCAGAGGGAAGAGATGATAGGATGGAAGAGGAGAGGATACAAAAAAAGGAAAAGGATACAAGGTAGTGGTCGGAGACTTGGAGGGGAGTTGCAATGAGGTTAGTGGAAGAACAGCATCTAGTAAAGATGAGGTCGAGCGTATTGACTGCCTTGTGAGTAGGGGGGGAAGGTGAGAGGGTGAGGTCAAAAGAGGAGAGGAGTGGAAAAAGGAGGCAGAGAGGAATGAGTCAAAGGTAGACGTGGGGAGGTTAAAGTCGCCCAGAACTGTGAGAGGTGAGCCGTCCTCAGGAAAGGAGCTTATCAAGGCATCAAGTTCATTGATGAACTCTCCGAGGGAACCTGGAGGGCGATAAATGATAAGGATGTTAAGCTTGAAAGGGCTGGTAACTGTGACAGCATGGAATTCAAAGGAGGCGATAGACAGATGGGTAAGGGGAGAAAGAGAGAATGACCACTTGGGAGAGATGAGGATCCCGGTGCCACCACCCCGCTGACCAGAAGCTCTCGGGGTGTGCGAGAACACGTGGGCGGACGAAGAGAGAGCAGTAGGAGTGGCAGTGTTATCTGTGGTGATCCATGTTTCCGTCAGTGCCAAGAAGTCGAGGGACTGGAGGGAGGCATAGGCTGAAATGAACTCTGCCTTGTTGGCCGCAGATCGTCAGTTCCAGTGGCTACCGGAGACCTGGAACTCCACGTGGGTCGTGCGTGCTGGGACCACCAGATTAGGGTGGCCGCGGCCACGCGGTGTGGAGGGTTTGTATGGTCTGTGCAGAGAGGAGAGAACAGGGATAGACATACACATAGTTGACAGGCTACAGAAGAGGCTACGCTAATGCAAAGGAGATTGGAATAACAAGTGGACTACACGTCTCGAATGTTCAGAAAGTTAAGCTTACGTAGCAAGAATCTTATTGACTAAAATGATTAAAATGATACAGTACTGCTGAAGTAGGCTAGCTGGCAGTGGCTGCGTTGTTGACTTTGTAGGCTAGCTGGCAGTGGCTGCGTTGTTGACACTACACTAATCAAGTCGTTCCGTTGAGTGTAATAGTTTCTACAGTGCTGCTATTCGGGGGCTAGCTGGCTAGCTAGCAGTGTTGATTACGTTACGTTGCGTTAAAAGAACGACAATAGCTGGCTAGCTAACCTAGAAAATCGCTCTAGACTACACAATTATCTTTGATACAAAGACGGCTATGTAGCTAGCTATGTAGCTAGCTACGATCAAACAAATCAAACCGTTGTACTGTAATGAAATGAAATGAAAATGTGATACTACCTGTGGAGCGAAGCGGAATGCGACCGGGTTGTTGAGTTCTATTCGGAAGACGTTGGCTAGCTGTTGGCTAGCTAGCAGTGTCTCCTGCGGACCGAAGTGTGGATGCGACCGCTCGATCCAACCCGGAAGTAGACTTTCTCACTAAGAATGTTATTCATTTTTGTCTTATCTCAGCATTCAACTGTAACAATGTGATTAGATGGGTAATGTTTATAATACATGATAATGTGACTTTATTTTTTCCAAGCTATAACCCCTATGATGGTCCAAATGATAACCCAGAGGTGGAGCTGCCACTCACCGCTGGGGAGTACATCTATGTTTATGGCGGTATGGATGACGACGGCTTCTATGAAGGTGGGCCTTCTCCAAAACCTTAAAGGGGCAATCAGCAGTTGATACATGCAAAACATTCATTCTTAAAGAAAATAACGTATAAATGCCTCATGAGCTTAATTCAACTGTTGTACTCCCATCAAAACCCCCAAAATAAGGTTGTTTTACGCCAATGTTTGTAAACAACGTTAACAAACCCTATATAGCCTCAAAACATGGTTCAAACTATAATTTTGATATCATGGATGGTCAGTCCTTGCATCTGAATTTGAATTTAAGTGGTTACATTTCTCCAAATCCATCCCGTAGCTTTTTACCAAAACAGGGGCTGGGATGACACCTTGTTATTTTTTCTACTGCTCATTGCCACTTTAATTTCACAACAGTTTTATAAAGTTAGCTTTTTTACACTGAAAGTTCCCATTTTAACACTGACATTTTAACACGGTCAAGGTTTTTAGTGTCGACATACCAAACACAAGTCTGTCTCTCTGTGTCCCCCTGCAGGTGAGCTGATGGACGGGCGGAGAGGGCTGGTCCCCTCCAACTTTGTGGAGCGCGTCTCAGATGACGACATGATGAGCGCCCACGTTCCAGAGGGCACGGACATATCCCACAACTCCTTGCTGGACAGCAGCCTGCACAGTGCCAGCCACCAGCACCACCTCCGCCTGGGGAGCCCAGGTACCTCTGAGAGGACCGACCCTACGTTTGCAGCCTCCAACCCAGGTCCCCTATCCGTCTCTTTCCCCTCAGGGGAGCAGGTCCCGGCCCCCACGGACCCCTCCCTCCGACCCCTCCTCTCCCCAGCCCCCCTCACCAACGGCCTGGACCTAGACCTGGAGGTGGGGGTGGACACTGTGCCTTACCCGCGCAAGCTCACCCTCATCAAACAGCTGGCCAAGAGCATCATCATTGGCTGGGATGGGCCCCTGGTGCCAGCGGGCTGGGGCAATGTGTGGAGCTACAATGTGTACGTGGACCAGGAACTGAGGCTCAACGTGCCCTTCGGCTCTCAGACTAAAGCTGTCCTAGAGAGACTAGACGTCAATCTCAAGGCCTATCGAGTGTCTGTGCAGAGCCTGACTGAGCGCGGCAGCTCAGACCAGCTCCGTTGCTCCATGCTGGTGGGCAGGGACGTATGTGTGGCGCCCACCCAGCTCAGAGTCGACCGTGTCACCGCCACCTCGGCCAGCCTGTCGTGGCTGCCCAGCAACAGTAACTATGTGCACATTGTGTCCTTGAACGAGGAGGAGATGGAGCTGGTTAAGGCTGGCAGCTACTCGCTGTGTCTCAGTAACCTTACGCCCAGCCTGCACTACACGGTCAAGGTGGAGGCTCGGCCACACCAAACCCCCTGGGAGCTTCCCCAGGAGAGGCGGGAACACAAGACCGCCACCACTACCTTTACCGTGCTGGCCGCAGGTAAGTGAGCAACCAGGGTAGAGAGATACTGGAGATCAAAGAGGGCTGAAGAACTGCCGGTTAATTTTTTACATGAAAATATATTCCACTCACCTGGTGTTCCCAGATCTTTAAAACAGGCCTTGATTAGAGAGGACAAATGAAATCAGGCCCTGTTTAAGACCTAAGATTAGCTTGTCTTCTAATATTTATTACCTCCACTCCCAGGTCCCCCTGATGCTCCTCTGGATGTGCAGCTGGAGCAGGGGCCCTCCCCGGGAATCGCCCTTATCAGCTGGCTGCCTGTCACCATCGATGCTGCTGGGACCTCCAACGGAGTCCGCGTCACCGGATACACCATCTATGCTGACAAGAAAAAGGCAATAACTGTAGTGTTGTGTTTCTGCACCTGAATGCACTGGAAACAGAGGAGAGTGTTTAAGGTTTTGGGTGTAATGGGGTTGAAATTATGCTAAGAGGTAAAGGCTTTTGAAATGAGTTTGAATCAGTGTGTCTGTCAAGCCAGTGTTTTCAGAGAGGTTCTGTGCTCTAAAGACCCATTGAGTCTGTTGCTCTCTTCCTCAAGATGCTGGTTTGTGTTTAAATGTGCCATGGTATTTTCAGTGCTTCAGCTTGGGCTGTGAACAGTATCTGTGATAATGGCTTGTCCTATACCGCTGACTTTTATATCCTTTAAGTGTTTTACGTCTCTGTGTGAGGATAGTGTGTGTGAGGAGTGTTTTGCTGTGAGGATAATGTGTAGGAGTGTTTTGCTGTGAGGATAATGTGTAGGAGTGTTTTGCTGTGAGGATAATGTGTAGGAGTGTTTTGCTGTGAAGATAATATGTAGGAGTGTTTTGCTGTGAAGATAATGTGTAAGACTCTTTTGCTGTGAAGATATTTTGTGTAGAGAGTATGTGTCTGTGCTGCTGACACTACCCATCTCCTCTTCTGCCATACCCTAGGTGTTGGAGGTGTCATCCCCCACGGCAGGCAGTGCCCTAATGGGCCCGTCTCAAATCCAGTCTCTTATGACGGCCCACCAGCTCACCGTGCGCACCATGTCCGGCCACGGGGAATCCACCGACTCTGTGCCAGTCAACGTGCCCGCCAAGCTAGCCGCCATCATGACGGACCAGGCCTCGGCTACCTCCGCCCCTTGCTCCTTGTCACCCCCCGTTCACCAGTCACCACCCTACCAGTCACCCCCTGCCCACCAGTCACCCCCCTTCTTGTCTTCATCACCACCCGTACAGCCCCAATCCCCGTCCTATGGGAACTCAGCTGCCAAAGTCTCCACGCTACCCTACGCCACGGCCTCACCGCCGCTAGACGCACACGCCATGGTCCCTAACGGGGGGCTGCCCTCTGCCAACTCTCCCCCAGTCCACACCCTCCACACAGAGGCCTCCTCCCCACTCCCTGCCTCGTACGCAGAGGCCTGGGCCAACCCCTTAGCAAAGTCTCCTGCTCCCCCTCGGGATGCCTTGGCAATGCATGAGGCCACCATGTCACCTCCCGTAGCACCAAACTATCAGGCCAAGTTGCCATCAGTACCATCAGCCTATGAGGCTATGATGTCACCACCAATACAACCAGCCTATCAGGCCATGCTACCACCAGCCTCTCACATCAACACAACGGTACTTACAGTAATGCAACAACACCTCCTCTAAAAATCTTATCTATCTTTGTTGCGGCATCACACAATAGTAAAAAAAATTGCAATCATCTTATAAAGTAATTCGCAGTGCTACTGAGATGGTATGATTCATGAAACGTGTTCAAGCAGGGATGCAGGATCAATATATTTTTATGTGTAACCTAAACCAGTGATTGTCAAAAATTTTGGGTTGACAATTACTCTATTGTTGCTATATTTTACTCTCAATATAGGGCTCCAGAATTGCACATTTATTCTGTTCAATAGAGATTAATTTGCTTAGCAAATTAAATATCACATAAGGTAATTCATTTGGGGCTAATTCACCATCTGAGGAAGTGGAAACTCAAAATGCATTAGGTAGATCGCTAAATATAATATGTTGCTAGTTAGCTGTGTAATTGATGAATGTAACAGTAAATGTAACGTCCTAAAAACTTTGCAGCATACCCATTTATGTCTATAGCCTTTGCAGTCTCCGCGCACCGTCAATGTTGAGAGTAATACCTGCAGAAAGCTGAGACCCTCCTCTCACCAACAGGCACAGCTCCTTTCAAAACGTTTATTGCATTTTTTTTATGTTGCAATAATTTATCTCTCCCACTAGCCTACTCAGCGCGAAAGGAGAAACAGACACAGGGACGGACACAGGGACAGGGAAGACACTTTCATGCCGGGATCAGGAAAATAATGCACTTTAGACTACTGTTATGAGTGACCAGCTTGAATTTGCAGTTCGCACCGATCCGACCAATCAAACATTTTACTCACACAGCCTAAGAATCGCAAAATGTGACTAAATGGTCTCAGTCTGGAGCCTTGCAACTGCTCTAGAATATATAGTACTAGAGGTATGTTATTATCTAGTTTACATTATTACAACTATTTTAACTAAGTGTATGTTGTATGTACGCCTGTCTGTTCTCCAGGTCAATGCAGCCTTGCCCCCCAGCCAGAGTCCAGTCCCAGGCCTAGTGCCAGCAGCCATGGAGCAGAGCAGAGCAGTCACAGAAATCCCCGGAGCTCCCCGTCCCGTCATGTCCATCACAGACTTTCTCCCCATGGAGGACTACTCCCGTGCAAACCTTTCAACCCCTGAGCCCTGCCCCACCCCACCCCAGGACAGACACTCTCTCCAGCCCCCCAAAGCCCCCTCTCCCCTGGAGTCAGAACCAGACTACTCCATGGAGAGGTCGACCACACGCCTGGTGTCCATGGAGGAGTTCCTCAGGCAGGAGAAGGACCCAGGCTTCAGCAGGCAGCCACAGGTTGGTTAGTTAGTTATTTAGTACTGATTGTGGTTTTTTGGAATGTGATACATTAAATATCATTGCCAGTTTTCTGGGCAGATGCAATACGCCCGTCAACTCTGAAGTGTTCTTTATTGTTCCAATGTTCCCCTCACATTGGCTAGTACTCTGTGCTTTAATCCTCTGATGATGTTCATTGCCGAAAGAAACTCTTTCTCACCCAGCCTTTCTCAACTCTTTCTCATCCAGCCTCACCCCTTGACTAGATGAACCAGTAACTCATCTAGGTCTAGGAAAGGCTGTGGGATCATTACCTCGTATTTATCAACATGGTGCTTTCGACTAGGGGTCGTGACCCCATATAGTTTTTTTTTTAAATATATATTATAATATCGTCTTTGTATCTCAAAATCATTGTAAAGCGGTTACCCTTAAAAATCTAAATGAAAATTATTCAAATGTAAAAGATCAAATTCAACCAGAGAGCACCCTTAGCTCATGGGAAAAGGCCGCACTTGACAATTGAGCTTGAATCTTTCCATTGTGAATGGATAGGCCTGCTACGTTATGAAACCACACAATATTGCAGAGACTTTGATATTACCGGAAAATAAAGTGTGAGAATTTCGAGGCACAGAAACTCACATTAATACCTTTGTCAGATAGGAAAAAATTCTTATTGGAGAGAGTTTTTCAAAAGCGAACCATTCCCTAGGCTGTGCATGTTTCTAACAGAAAACAGCATCAGTAAGTATCCCACATGAGTGATGACTGCTCACCTCCAATGCTTGGAATAGCACTTTGGGACCTGCTTTCCAATCAGTTTGACTGTGATCCTGGTTCAGTTGACATGCCGGTAAGTGAAGTCAAACAGCTGATCGAGCTGTCATGGGACCGAATGCTGCAGACAATGCATTTACAGGTCACTACGGAGGATTTTTGGTTCCTGACTCCAAGGGAATCCACTTCCGTCTCCCTCTGAGCATTAAAACTCATGGCACCCTTCACCAGCTCATATCTGTGTGGAGCTGGATTCAGTGCTCTCGTCTCCATATAAAAAATATGTGACAGCAGAGACGAGGTGCGTACCGTCGACCACGCCCCCTGACTTTGAGAAGCTCTGACTGGACATGCATCAAGCACACCCATCTCATTAGTGGTGGTGAGATAAGAGAGATTATGTTAGACTCATTTGCTATTGACTGTCATAGCCACAAATGAAAAAGTAAACATTGCATGTTAATTACATCATTTCTTTCAAATGGTTGGGGTCATGCAAACTTTCAGATATCAAAATGGAGTTGTGGGCTAAAAAGGTTTGGGAACCCCTGGACTAGAGAGCATTGAGGATAGTGGCATTATACCAAGACATACCAACGTTCATAGTAAAATTTCCTACTATGAAAATGGGCATTTGGAGGATTTACCTTGTCAATTTACATTTCATTTGTATTGACATGATTGGTTATTCCACATGCTCTAAGCCTGTCCTGTTGTACTGTGTGGTTGTGCTCTGTGTGTCAGGGTTATGCTGTTGGCCTGGTGGAGCCTCCGTACGGTGCAACAGAGAACAGTAGGGGCTCGGACCTGTCTGATATCCTGGAGGAAGAGGAGGAGGACATGTACTCAGACCCCCCTGGACCCGCCCTGGCCCGGGGATACACCACAGGAGCCGACAGGGTAAACATTCACTACAAACACTTGATTTTACTGATCTTGCTGAGGAGGACAGCCTCTGTTTTTGTTACGTTTGCTTTACTTTCCTTCTTTCATTCTTGAATTCACTCACTGTTTTGATTCTTTTTTTTGTTTTGTATGTCACACTTCACCCCTACCTTATGCCACCGTGCCCTGCCCAACCTGCTCACATCCACCTCCTTCCTGAACTCCTATCTCCATCTCCTACATCCAACCTCTTACCTTCAACCTGTGACACCCTCTCCTCTGTGACCCATGACCCCTGTAGCCAGACCAGTGGGAGGTGCCAGACAGTGACGAGGAGATTCTGGAGAGTATCCTGAAGCTTCCTCCACAGGCCCAGGCTCAGGCCTACCACTACCATCACGGTCATCATCACCTCAACAAGCACCTGTTCAGCATCCCAGAGGTCACTGATGAAGAAGACAACAGCGTGGACGAGGACTATAATCACCGTCGCCACCGAAGACAGTCCCAAGCCAGGCCCAGCCGCACACACCTCCAACCCGATGACCCCCACTACCACAGAACCCGAGACCAGCCCCACCACCACCACCACCACAGCAGCAGAGCTGAAGCCAAAGAGCCTTTACCCAGACACAGTGGTGGTGGTGCTGTTGTCAGGGCTCGGCCCCAGCACAGGGTCCACTACGCAGACAGAGTAGACAGCATCAGCTACCCTGAGGAGGGGGAGCTGGTCCTCGGGCCCAGTAAGGAGATGTGGGTGCGTCAGGCCCCCCAGAAGGTCCACAGCAGTGGGGGTAGGAACGGAGTGGGGACGGTTGCCCTGGTAGGCGGGCTAGGGGACAGGCTCAGAAGAGAAGCCTTGCTACGGAGTCAGATGGCGGTCGCTGCGTTAACGTCCCAGGCCACCGGCCACGCACCATGCTCCTACCTAGTCAGCAAGACCGTTCGGACGGTCAAGTCCCCTGTGGGCTCGGTAGCAGAGATCGACATTGAGTATGGGACTGACGAGGAGGATCCATTGACCTATGACCGCGGGGAACGCGGGGAGGTGGTGGTGGAGCAGATGAGTTCTGAGTGGTGGGTGGAGGGGTCACCACCTGACCCCCTCACGCTGGCCCTGCGCCGGGGAAAACCTGCCCTCCAGGCCATTGCAGCTGCTGCAGCAGAATGGGTGTGTTCTCACTCGTTGTACCCCGTGGCTGTATTTAAATTCCCTCTTCTCTACCGGCGTCTGTGTAGTTGGCTTGTCATGCGTCGCATGTCCCCTTTATCTGAGATCCCAGCGTCTGTCTGTCTGTCTGACGGCACCGTTGCTTCTCCAGACTCAACCTGAAAAACCACCTGATCCTTATTGCATACTACTCATGTCTATAACCCTGCAGTCCCTTACTGTACAAACTGAATGTAAGTTATTGTCCTATGTGCTGCTGTCTTTCTCTCTGACTGACTGTCTGTGTGTGTTTATGTTGACCAGGAGCCTGGCAGAGACCTGTCGATGGAGGCTAGTGCTGGGTGGAGCGGACAGGCTGAGCTCTCTCCTAAGCTGACCAGGGCAGAGGCCAGGCAGGAGCTCAATGGTCAGAATCTCATTCCTCACCCCCCCACCACCCCCCCCTCGAGCGCTCTCTCTCTCTCTCTCTTTATCTCTGTCTCTCTTGTTCTGCGATCTATCTCTCTCTTCCTCTCTCTCTGTCTGCCTCTGTCGGTCTGTCTGTCTCTGTCTCTCTGAGAAAGACATCAGGATGTTAGATTACGAGTTTGTGTGTGTGTGTGTGGGGGGGATAGGGTGATTGGGGAGAGCGAGAGATGGCCTGTAAGCTTAGAACCGGCTTAACTTCAAAATGGCTCGTCATGACATGAGATGGATGAGAGGAAGAGACAACCATGAAAATAGTACCCTAGATTAGCCCACAGTGAAACGAACCAAGCTGGAGTCTCTCTCTCTGCATCTTTCTCTCGCTCTCTCTTTCCATCCCTCCTGTCTCTCATTCTGCCTCTTTCACTCTCTTTCTCTCGCTCTCTCTTTCTCTCCCTCTTTCAATCTCACAGCTGTGTTTTCATGGAAAAGCTCACAGATATAGTGCTGCTATTCTCAGCGGCAGGTGGAAGAACAAGGAACGTGCAGATACATACATAGGACACACACACATGCGCTCTGCACGTACGCCCCCACGACACTCGAGAGGGAGGGAGGGATCAGCGAAGATGTTGTTCTCACATACAGTATCTCCAGATATCTATACAGACAGAGGATATGAATGTGGTCTTTTTCTTCCTGTCAGCTCTGCTCTGCTTGCCTATAGTCTGACTGTTGCTACATACAGATGGGCTGATCCCTCCTAATGAGATCGAACCTTGTCTCATTGGTGCAGCTTAAGTCCTAGTTAACTACAGCAGTTCACATTCCCTACACTGCCCTATAGGCCTGCATATAGGTCTAGGTAATCAGTCATCTTGATCCCTACATCACATAGATCAGTGATGGGCAACTCTAATGGGGGTGGGGGCCACAAAAATGTCTGAATTCATCATAAGGGGGCGCAGTGACTGGCAGGTCTGTGTACCCACATCCATATACACACATATGCAGTCAGAACTGGCCCAAGCCTGTTAGGGACCTGAAACAAAACACCCATTTTAACAGAGTGGGAGTGGGCTCTTCCATGTGGATTTCGAGAACTGTGGGAGTGTGGGCAAGAGGGATGTATGTGGGTGTGTGTGACCAGGAAAATCCAGGTGTATGCACAGCAATGCTTAGGCTAGCTGTTGCTCCAAATAATGTCGGATCTGTTTGTGTGTTTGCATGAAGAGAGCATGGAGCCTGCGCGGCCTATAGGAGACAACGAGGTGCGTATCTTTGTAGCGCTGTTCCCCTACGACCCGGTTAACATGTCCCCGAACCCTGATGCTGCTGAGGAGGAACTGCCCTTCAGAGAGGGACAGATCATCAAGGTATGGCCCCAACTGGTTAAAATGATAGTATTGCCTGCTGGAATAGTGATATCCCTAGCACCATGTTTTACACACTCTCTCACCTAATCTATCATTAATTATAGGCTGTTCAAGGCAAAACGTTTCTTCTATTGATAAGTTAAGACAGTAATAGCTCAACCTAACGGCAGCCATCTAGTTTTCTCTCTTCACCTTCCCCATCCTCCATTTTCCTGTACAGATCTACGGAGATAAAGACTCAGACGGGTTCTACCACGGCGAATTGAACGGTCGTCACGGTTACGTACCGTGTAACATGGTGTCTGAGATTCAGGTGGAGGATGAGGAGACCAGAGAGACACTCCTGCAGCAGGGCTTCCTGTCTACCCACGCAAACATGGAGAAGATAGGTAGGCACAACTGTCAGTAACAGCACCAGTCAATCATCAAAGGGTTTTACATCTGTCAGTCATATCAGCCAATCCCAGCAGGGTTCATTCCACAAGTGTCCAATTTAACAGGGCCCTTCTCTGATCCAAGTTACCCACTGCCCATGTAATCAAACAATCAATCATGTACATTTGAATTGTATTATTCTTTCTGTTTGGTGTCAGTTCAATGGTTTGTGTTGATGTTGTCAGCCTGTACACTTCACGTTACAATATGCACCAACTGCGGTCTAACACTTTTCAGCAGGTGTGGGTAGGTTCTTTGTCGTTTTGTTTTAATGAAATCTCCATTGTTCATGTTGTGGAGTGGAAGTGAAAGAATGTGAAAATGGCAAAACAGAAGTACTGTAGCTATGACCATTAGGGTGAAGTATCAGATGTTGTGAGTTTCATAACTGCCAACAGATGCTCCATTTTTATTTTTTTACTCCTCTCTTACTAGTCTTGAAATCAACCTGCTGTGACTCGATAATATACTGTACTTCAAACTTCAATCATTTGAAATGAAAGCAAAAGTCTTTCTTCACCACAATCTGTTGGGGGAAATCCTCACAACCGGTAAAACAGCAGCTGCGTCTTAGTTAATGGAAAACATTCATTTCACCTATTAACTTTTTACTGTAATTGACCCATTTACTTTGTAAGAATTAACAAAACTGGCCAAACTGCACTATTTGATTAAATTCAAAACGGGAAGAAAATATATAATCTGAGGGGTATCCTACTGAGCAAGCAAGATCTACTCGGGGTTTTCTAAAGCTAACCAGCTTCAGGTAGCCTCACATTCCAGCTCAGGCTTCATCCATATACACGCCGCTAACTCTAGCAGACTTGTAACTGCACGTACATATCCCACGTTGTTAGTCGAACGCCGAACTTTTCATTGAGACAATGCTGAAGCATTTATTAATGGGAAAGTCAGTGCCACATTTTCATTTGTGCCGAAATCAAAATGAAGCAAAAGTTATCTTGCAAATTCAGCAGGCTATGGGGTGAAATGGTCTTTTAGAAATGCCTTCTCTTTGGTGTGCTTATCAATGCATAAGCACCTTGTTTCCCACTCCTATCGATAAAATAATTGTATTAGAGGTCGACCGATTATGATTTTTCAATGCCGATACCGATTATTGGATGACCAATAAAAGCAGATGCCGATTAATCGGGCGATTTTGATTTAGATTTGTTATTTGTAATAATGACAATTACAACAATACTGAATGAACACTTATTTTAACTTAAAATAAATCAATAAAATCAATTTAGCCTCAAATAAATAATGAAACATGTTCAATTTGGTTTAAATAATGCAAAAACAAAATATTGGAGAAGAAAGTAAAAGTGCAATATGTGCCTTGCTCAGAACGTGAGAACGTCTGAAAGCTTTTAACATGAGTTCAATATTCCCAGGTAAGAAGTTTAGGTTGTAGTTACTATAGGAATTATAGGACTATTTCTCTCTATACCATTTGTATTTCATATACCTTTGACTATTGGATGTTCTTATAGGCACTATAGTATTGCCAGTGTAACAGTATAGCTTCTGTCGAACCAGGGACCCTCTGCACACATCGACAACAGCGACCCTCGAAGCATCGTTACCCATCGCTCCACAAAAGCTGCAGCCCTTGCAGAGCAAGAGAAACAACTACTTCAACGTCTCAGAGCGAGTGACGTGACGTCACTGATTGAAACACTATTAGCGCGCTCCCCGCTAACTAGCTAGCCATTTCACATCTGCTACACCAGTCTAAATCTCGGGAGTTAATCGGCTTGAAGTCATAAACAGCTCAATGCTTGAAGCACAGCGAAGAGCTGCTGGCAAATGCAGGAAAGTGCTGTTTGAATGAATGCTTACAAGCCTGCTGCTGCCTACCACTGCTCAGTCAGACTGCTATATCAAATCATAGACTTAATTATAACATAATAACACACAGAAATACGAGCCTTAGGTCATTAATATGGTCAAGTCCGGAAACTATAATTTCGAAAACAAAACGTTTCTTTCAGTGAAATACGGAACCGTTCCGTATTTTATCTAATGAGCGGCATCCCTAAGTCTAAATATTGCTGTTACATTGCACAACCTTCAATGTTATGTCATAATTATGTACAATTCTGGCAAATTAATTACCGTCTTTGTTAGGAAGAAATGGTCTTCACACAGTTCGCAACGAGCCAGGCGGCCCAAACTGCTGCATATACCCTGACTGTGCTTGCACAGAACGCAAGAGAAGTGACACAATTTCCCTACTTAAAAGAAATTCATGTTAGCAGGCAATATTAACTAAATATGCAGGTTTAAAAATATATACTTGTGTATTGATTTTAAAGAAAGGCATTGATGTTTATGGTTAGGTACACATTGGTGCCACGACAGTGCTTTTTTTCGTGAATGAGCTTGTTAAATCATCACCCGTTTGGCGAAGTAGGCTGTGATTCGATGAGAAATTAACAAGCACCGCATCGATTATATGCAACGCAGGACAAGCTAGACTAGTACTATCATCAACCATGTGTTGTTCACCAGTGATTATGTTAAGATTGATTGTTTTTTATAAGATAAGTTTAATACTAGCTAGCAACTTACCTTGGCTCCTTGCTGCACTCGCGTAACAGGTAGTCAGCCTGCCACGCAGTCTCCTCGTGGAGTGCAATGTAATCGGCCATAATCGGTGTCCAAAAATGGCAATTACCGATTGTTATGAAATTGGCCCTAATTAATCGTCCATTCTGATTAATCGGCCGACCTCTAAATTGTATCATAATAATTGTATTTGTCATACGAAAGTTTTACTGTGCGTGAAGTTTCAAATGTTTTCTGTCATTACTAAATGACTTGGTATTTTAACATTTCACTTTTTTTTTTACACACAAAAAAATATTTGATTGAAAAAATCTTTAATCCGTCTTTCTCAAATGAAGGGGATGATAATGCAATCTTTGCGAGAGGGAGGGAATCTGATTTTATTGGTCCTCAACTCGCGGCTCAGATACTTCATTCAGGATAAGTAGAGTTATCCCTGAGTTAGCCTGCCCCGGAGCAGGTTTGTTCTGGAGGATTCGTTACCATAGAAATATACATTGGGGAGAACAAGTATTTGATACACTGCCGATTTAGCAGGTTTTCCTACTTACAAAGCATGTAGAGGTCTGTAATTTTTATCAAAGGTACACTTCAACTGTGAGAGACGGAATCTAAAACAAAAATCCCGAAAATCACATTGTGTGATTTTTAAGTAATTAATTTGCATTTTATTGCATGACATAAGTATTTGATACATCAGAAAAGCAGAACTTAATATTTGGTACAGAAACCTTTGTTTGCAATTACAGAGATCATACGTTTCCTGTAGTTCTTGACCAGGTTTGCACACACTGCAAGCAGGGATTTTGGCCCACTCCTCCATTACAGACCTTCATCCAGATCCTTCAGGTTTCGGGGCTGTTGCTGGACAATACGGACTTTCAGCTCCCTCCAAAGATTTTCTATTGGGTTCAGGTCTGGAGACTGGCTAGGCCACTCCAGGACCTTGAGATGGGTCTTACAGAGCCACTCCTTAGTTGCCCTGGCTGTGTGTTTCGGGTCATTGTCATGCTGGAAGACCCAGCCACGACCCATCTTCAATGCTCTTACTGAGGGAAGGAGGTTGTTGGCCAAGATCTCACGATACATGGCCCCATCCATCCTCCCCTCAATACGGTGCAGTCGTCCTGTCCCCTTTGCAGAAAAGCATCCCAAAGAATGATGTTTCCACCTCCATGCTTCACGGTTGGGATGATGTTCTTGGGGTTGTACTCATCCTTCTTCTTCCTCCAAACATGGCGAGTGGAGTTTAGACCAAAAATCTAGATTTTTGTCTCATCAGACCACATGACCTTCTCCCATTCCTCCTCTGGATCATCCAGATGGTCATTCTGGGCTGATCCCTCACCTTCCTCATGATCATTGATGCCCCACGAGGTGAGATCTTGCATGGAGCCCCAGACCGAGGGTGATTGACCGTCATCTTGAACTTCTTCCCATTTTCTAATAATTGCGCCAACATTTGTTGACTTCTCACCAAGCTGCTTGCCTATTGTCCTGTAGCCCATCCCAGCCTTGTGCAGGTCTACAATTTTATCCCTGATGTCCTTACACAGCTCTCTGGTCTTGGACATTGTGGAGAGGTTGGAGTCTGTTTGATTGTGTGGACAGGTGTCTTTTATACAGGTAACGAGTTTAAACAGGTGCAGTTAATACAGGTAATGAGTGGAGAACGGGAGGGCTTCTTAAAGAAAAACTAACAGGTCTGTGAGAGCCGGAATTCTTACTGGTTGGTAGGTGATCAAATACTTATGTCATGCAATAAAATGCAAATCAATTTGATTTTATACTTAAAAATCATACAATGTGATTTTCTGGATTTTTGTTTTATATTCCGTCTCTCACATTTGAAGTGTACCTATGATAAAAAATTACAGACCTCTACATGCTTTGTAAGTAGGAAAACTTGCAAAATCGGCAGTATATCAAATACTTGTTCTCCCCACTGTACCTGACTAAAAAGTGACCCACATTCGTATGACTGGTTATCCCACATTGAACTCAGAGTTAACCAAAGTTACCCCACTGTCTCTTCAAACCTGATTGGTAGGATACCCCTCTGTAGTTCAGCCTATCTGCTTTGTATGCTCTCGTAGTTTGTCTTCACTTAGACTTGATTGTGTCACTGACTGTTTTAGGATAATCATTCCAGCTTCAGCTTTTGCCAAGCCTAATTCTCTTTTAGTTTTTCATCGACTCTGTGTCATGCAAATCACTTTTCACTTTAGCTCTGGGGGCTAATTGCTTTGGACCCCCACAAACACACACACAGGCGCACACACACACCCTCAGGAACCACACACAGCATTACCCACCCTGCCAACTAGATCAAGCTGACAAACAATGTGCTTCTATTTCCTGCTTATCGTTCCCCCACAATGATCTCTGCAGATGTTTTAGCCCTTTCACTTCCACTTGGTCTCACCTGCTGTGTTCTGTTGGCTTTTTATTATTATTGGTTGGTTGGTTTTTAAAATGGCTTTTTACGGCCTTCAAAACTCATTCTGTCTCTTGTCTGGTCTGCTTCTTCACGATTTGGTGTCTCTGTCTGTCTGTGTTTTTCTTTATGGTTTCAAATTTGGTTTCCCTTTTTAAAACTCCATAAAGGCACTCGCTCACATGCAAAGCTTCCGCGTCGGCCTGTCCCACCGCCGAAACCGAGACGATCCAAGAAAGGTGTGTCTCGCTGTCGCTGCTGACTGGCTTTCTCTCTCTCCTTTCTCCTTCCCTCTTGCCCACTCTTCCCTTGGTCTGCCTTTTTTTCTCTCTATTACACTCCGTCTTGCTCACTGACCAGAGGGGATTTGTGGATTCACAGTATTAAATATACAGAACATTATAATGATCTGCCATAGACTGAGATGTAGTAGGTCGTTTTTTTGTTGTTGAAATATTAATGCACTTATATGCATGGTTAAAGCATTTGGATATAGGAGTTGCCATAGTTTCAGTGCGGTCCCACTCTTCAGCATCCCCTCTGATCTCCTCCATCTATCTGTGCCTCTGTCTACTCCTGTGTGACTGTCTGATATCATATCTGGCCTCAGGCTGCTCTCTCTAGGGTTGGCTTTGGTTTCTACGTTTTGGTTTGGTTGTACTACTGAGTGTGTCAGAGCCAATTAGGACCAGAGTGAAATGCTTTAACCTGCTTCTCTCTCCCCACCCTACCCTACCCCACTCCCATCCCTATCTACTCTTCCAGTTGAGTCTACTGCAATGTGGGAGGATAGCTTAGAATCTTCCAGTCAAGGTTTGTAATGTATCCATCATTGGCTCTCTCTCTTTCTGCCTCACAAGCATGAAGGGACGCCCGCTCTAGCATCGACTGAAAACCTGCATGTATTAGACAAGATACACATGACATCATCATTATGAGACCTCTCTAAACATTTCTCTAACTGCTCTAGCCTCCACCTGATACCTGCAAGTGAGTCGATCCATGAAATGAGTACCTTTTGGGTAGTGTAATTTTGTGCAAAAAAACATTCACTAATTGTTTACAATCTGCCATCAAGAGCACATGTTCAATAAAAACATGTTTTCCCATTTATATAGTAAGTCTCAAATAAAGTAACATAGTTGACCATCATCTTTCATCTTAAATCAGCCAGAAATCGCCTTGCGTCTGGGGGAATAGAATATTGTTATGTGTAACAGGAATCACACAAAAATGTAAGTTGTTATAACATGTTTAGCCTGTCTATCTATGGGTAACAGCCCAAAACTCCAGGAAATGTCCAAAAGGAGTAGAACCAGCTCACCTGCTTCGACACCAATAATGTGTATAAACCGTGGATTGCTGATTCTATGTAATGGCCAATGAGAAGCTTGAAATCACTGTACGCTATATTAGCACTCCCCAGAAGGAGCATTCCTCCATAGGAATTCATGGAATTCTACAGTATTTCAATAAAATGTTTCAAGGACAAAGTTCTATGTACAATGAACAAAAATAAAAATGCAACATGTAAACTGTTGATCCCATGTTTCATGAGCTGAAATAAATGATCCTAGAAATTGGCCAAATTTGTTTACATCGCTCTTAGTGAGCAATTCTTCTTTGCCAAGATAATCCATCCACCTGACTGGTGTAGCATATCAAGAGACAGCATGATCATTACACAGGTGGACCTTGTGCTGGAGACAACAAAAGGCCACTCTAAAATGTGCAGTTTTGTCACACAACACAATGCCAAAATTGGCAATTGGTCTGTTGACTGCAGGATTGTCCACCAGAACTGTTGCCAGGGAATTTAATGTTAATTTCTCTACCATAAGCCGCCTCCAACGTTGTTTTAAAGAATTTGACAGTACGTCCAACCGGCCTCACAACTGCAGACCACATGTATGGCGTTGTGTGGGAGAGCGGTTTGCTGATGTCAACACTGAACAGAGTGCCCCATAGTGATGATGGGGTTATGATATGGGCAGGCATAAGCTACGGACAACAAACACAATTGCCTTTTATCAATGGGAATTTGAATGCACAGTGATACCATAATGAGATCCTAAGGCCCATTGTTGTGCCTCCATCACCTCATGTTTCAGCATGGTAATGCACGGCCCCATCTGTACACAATTCCTGGAAGCTGAAAATGTCCCAGTTCTTCCATGGCCTGCATACTCACCTGACATGTCACCCGTTGAGCATGTTTGGGATTCTCTATGACCGTGTGTTTCAGTTCCCGCCAATATCCAGCAATTCAAACAGCCATTGAAGAGGTATGGGACAGCATTCCACAGGCCACAATCAACAGCCTGATCAACTCAATGCGAAGGAGATGTGTCGCGCTGCCTGAGGCAAATGGTGGTCACAGCAGATACTGACTAGTTTTCTGATCTACGCCCCTACTTTTTTTAAAGGTATCTGTGACCAACAGATGCATATCTATATTACTAGTCATGTGAAATCCATAGATTAGGGCCTAATGAATTTATTTCAATTGACTGATGTAAAATCTTAAAGTGTTGCATCTTGTGTTTTTTATATTTTTGGTCAGTATATTTAAGTATTGTTGTGGAGCAGTACTCAATAACAAAAATATAATGAGGCACCGATATGACATTTTTGGCCAGTACCGATATCTGATATTTTCCTTGCCCCCCCCAAAAAATGATAACCGATATTTAAAATTTTAGGGGCCTTAAGCATTCTAGTACAATTAAATAGTTAACACACACACACACATGGACGCAGCGGCCTAAGGCACTGCATCTCAGTGCAAGAGGCGTCACTACAGTCCCTTGTTCGAATCCAGGCTCTATCACATTCGGCCGTGATTGGAAGTCCTATAGGGCAGCGCACAATTGGCCCAGTGTCATCCAGGTTTGGCCCGGGGTAGGCCATCATTGTCAATAAGAATTTGATATTAACTGACTTGCCTGTTATGCAGGTGAATGAGGACCCAAAAGCGACTTGGCGAAAACAGAGTCTTTAATCCAGTAAAGTAAATATACAATCATAAAGCACAATTCCACTCGTAATGACGAGAACAGACTGGAGACTCGATCATGAACTGCAGGTTGCCTCGGGAAGGCACTTGAACGTAGCAGACTCAGACACCTGCTCACCACGCAGCATCTGAGGGAAACACGACACGACAGGGCGATACACAGACACAGCACGGTGAACAATAGACAAGGATCCGACAGGACAGGAACGGAAAACAAGGGAAGAAATAGGGACTCTAATCAGGGGAAAAGATAAGGAACAGGTGTGGGAAGACTAAATGATTGATTAGGGGAATAGGAACAGCTGGGAGCAGGAACGGAACGATAGAGAGAGGAAGGGAGAGAGAAAAAGGGGAACGAACCTAAAAAGACCAGCAGGGGGAAAACGAACAGAAGGAAAAGCAAAATGACAAGACAATATAAGACAAAACATGACAGTACCCCCCCACTCACCGAGCGCCTCCTGGCGCACTCGAGGAGGAATCCTGGCGGCAACGGAGGAAATCATCAATAAGTGAACGGTCCAGCACGTCCCGAGATGGAACCCAACTCCTCTCCTCAGGACCGTAACCCTCCCAATCCACTAAGTATTGGTGACCCCGTCCCCGAGAACGCATGTCCATGATCCTACGTACCTTGTAAATAGGTGCGCTCTCGACAAGGACGGGAGGGGGGGAGCGAAGACGAACGGGGGTGCGAAGAAAGGGCTTGACACAGGAGACATGGAAGACAGGATGGACGCGACGAAGATGTCGCGGAAGAAGCAGTCGCACAGCGACAGGATTGACGACCTGGGAGACACGGAACGGACCAATGAACCGCGGAGTCAACTTACGAGAAGCTGTCGTAAGAGGAAGGTTGCGAGTGGAAAGCCACACTCTCTGGCCGCAACACTACCTTGGACTCTTAATCCTACGTTTATTGGCGGCTCTCACAGTCTGTGCCCTGTAACGGCAAAGTGCAGACCTCACCCTCCTCCAGGTGCGCTCACAACGTTGGACAAACGCTTGAGCGGAGGGAACGCTGGACTCGGCAAGCTGGGATGAGAACAGAGGAGGCTGGTAACCCAGACTACTCTGAAACGGAGATAACCCGGTAGCAGACGAAGGAAGCGAGTTGTGAGCGTATTCTGCCCAGGGGAGCTGTTCTGCCCAAGACGCAGGGTTTCTGAAAGAAAGGCTGCGTAGTATGCGACCAATCGTCTGATTGGCCCTCTCTGCTTGACCGTTAGACTGGGGATGAAACCCGGAAGAGAGACTGACGGACGCACCAATCAAACGACAGAACTCCCTCCAAAACTGTGACGTGAATTGCGGGCCTCTGTCTGAAACGGCGTCTAACGGGAGGCCATGAATTCTGAACACATTCTCGATGATGATTTGTGCCGTCTCCTTAGCGGAAGGAAGTTTAGCGAGGGGAATGAAATGTGCCGCCTTAGAGAACCTATCGACAACCGTAAGAATCACAGTCTTCCCCGCAGACAAAGGCAGACCGGTAATGAAGTCTAGGGCGATGTGAGACCATGGTCGAGAAGGAATGGGGAGCGGTCTGAGACGACCGGCAGGAGGAGAGTTACCTGACTTAGTCTGCGCGCAGTCCGAACAAGCAGCCACGAAACGGCGCGTGTCACGCTCCTGAGTCGGCCACCAAAAGCGCTGGCGAATAGACGCAAGAGTGCCTCGAACACCGGGATGACCAGCTAACTTGGCAGAGTGAGCCCACTGAAGAACAGCCAGACGAGTGGAAACAGGAACGAAAAGGAGGTTACTAGGACAAGCGGGCGGCGACGCAGTGTGCGTGAGTGCTTGCTTAACCTGTCTTTCAATTCCCCAGACTGTCAACCCGACAACACGCCCATAAGGAAGAATCCCCTCGGGATCAGTAGAAGCCACAGAAGAACTAAAAAGATGGGATAAGGCATCAGGCTTGGTGTTCTTGCTACCCGGACGGTAAGAAATCACAAACTCGAAACGAGCGAAAAACAACGCCCAACGAGCTTGACGAGCATTAAGTCGTTTGGCAGAACGGATGTACTCAAGGTTCTTATGGTCTGTCCAAACGACAAAAGGAACGGTCGCCCCCTCCAACCACTGTCGCCATTCGCCTAGGGCTAAGCGGATGGCGAGCAGTTCGCGGTTACCCACATCATAGTTGCGTTCAGATGGCGACAGGCGATGAGAAAAATAAGCGCAAGGATGAACCTTATCGTCAGACTGGAAGCGCTGGGATAGAATGGCTCCCACGCCTACCTCTGAAGCGTCAACCTCGACAATGAATTGTCTAGTGACGTCAGGAGTAACGAGGATAGGAGCGGACGTAAAACGTTCTTTTAGAAGATCAAAAGCTCCCTGGGCGGAACCGGACCACTTAAAACACGTCTTGACAGAAGTAAGAGCTGTGAGAGGAGCAGCAACTTGACCGAAATTACGAATGAAACGCCGATAGAAATTAGCGAAACCTAGAAAGCGCTGCAACTCGACACGTGACCTTGGAACGGGCCAATCACTGACAGCTTGGACCTTAGCGGAATCCATCTGAATGCCTTCAGCGGAAATAACGGAACCGAGAAAAGTAACTGTTATGCAGGTGAATGAGGACCCAAAAGCGACTTGGCGAAAACAGAGTTTTTAATCCAGTAAAGATACTTTACAAAACAAAAGGCATAATACTACTCGTAAAGACGAGAACAGACTGGAGACTTGATCAAGAACTGCAGGTTGCCTCGGGAAGGCACTTGAACCTAGCAGACTCAGACACCTGCTCACCACGCAGCATCTGAGGGAAACACGACACGACAGGGCAATACATAGACACAGCACGGTGAATTATAGACAAGGATCCGACAGGGCAGGAACGGAAAACAAGGAGAGAAATAGGGACTCTAATCAGGGAAAAGGATCGGGAACAGGTGTGGGAAGACTAAATGATTGATTAGGGGAATAGGAACAGCTGGGAGCAGGAACGGAACGATAGAGAGAAGAGAGAGCGAGAGAGTGAGAGAGGGAGGGGGAGAGAGAGGGATAGAAAGAGGGAAAGAACCTAATAAGACCAGCAGAGGGAAACGAATAGAAGGGGAAGCACAGGGACAAGACATGATAATCAATGACAAAACATGACAGTACCCCCACTCACCGAGCGCCTCCTGGCGCACTCGAGGAGGAACCCTGGCGGCAACGGAGGAAATCATCAATAAGCGAACGGTCCAGCACGTCCCGAGACGGAACCCAACTCCTCTCCTCAGGACCGTAACCCTCCCAATCCACTAAGTATTGGTGACCCCGTCCCCGAGAACGCATGTCCATGATCTTACGTACCTTGTAAATAGGTGCGCTCTCGACAAGGACGGGAGGGGGGAGGGAAGACGAACGGGGTGCGAAGAAAGGGCTTGACACAGGAGACATGGAAGACAGGATGGACGCGACGAAGATGTCGCGGAAGAAGCAGTCGCACAGCGACAGGATTGACGACCTGGGAGACACGGAACGGACCAATGAACCGCGGAGTCAACTTACGAGAAGCTGTCGTAAGAGGAAGGTTGCGAGTGGAAAGCCACACTCTCTGGCCGCAACAATACCTTGGACTCTTAATCCTGCGTTTATTGGCGGCTCTCACAGTCTGTGCCCTGTAACGGCAAAGTGCAGACCTCACCCTCCTCCAGGTGCGCTCACAACGTTGGACAAACGCTTGAGCGGAGGGAACGCTGGACTCGGCAAGCTGGGATGAGAACAGAGGAGGCTGGTAACCCAGACTACTCTGAAACGGAGATAACCCGGTAGCAGACGAAGGAAGCGAGTTGTGAGCGTATTCTGCCCAGGGGAGCTGTTCTGCCCAAGACGCAGGGTTTCTGAAAGAAAGGCTGCGTAGTATGCGACCAATCGTCTGATTGGCCCTCTCTGCTTGACCGTTAGACTGGGGATGAAACCCGGAAGAGAGACTGACGGACGCACCAATCAAACGACAGAACTCCCTCCAAAACTGTGACGTGAATTGCGGGCCTCTGTCTGAAACGGCGTCTAACGGGAGGCCATGAATTCTGAACACATTCTCGATGATGATTTGTGCCGTCTCCTTAGCGGAAGGAAGTTTAGCGAGGGAATGAAATGTGCCGCCTTAGAGAACCTATCGACAACCGTAAGAATCACAGTCTTCCCCGCAGACAAAGGCAGACCGGTAATGAAGTCTAGGGCGATGTGAGACCATGGTCGAGAAGGAATGGGGAGCGGTCTGAGACGACCGGCAGGAGGAGAGTTACCCGACTTAGTCTGCGCGCAGTCCGAACAAGCAGCCACGAAACGGCGCGTGTCACGCTCCTGAGTCGGCCACTAAAAGCGCTGGCGAATAGACGCAAGAGTGCCTCGAACACCGGGATGACCAGCTAACTTGGCAGAGTGAGCCCACTGAAGAACAGCCAGACGAGTGGAAACAGGAACGAAAAGGAGGTTACTAGGACAAGCGCGCGCGACGCAGTGTGCGTGAGTGCTTGCTTAACCTGTCTTTCAATTCCCCAGACTGTTAACCCGACAACACGCCCATAAGGAAGAATCCCCTCGGGATCAGTAGAAGCCACAGAAGAACTAAACAGACGGGATAAGGCATCAGGCTTGGTGTTTTTGCTACCCGGACGGTAAGAAATCACAAACTCGAAACGAGCGAAAAACAACGCCCAACGAGCTTGACGGGCATTAAGTCGTTTGGCAGAACGGATGTACTCAAGGTTCTTATGGTCTGTCCAAACGACAAAAGGAACGGTCGCCCCCTCCAACCACTGTCGCCATTCGCCTAGGGCTAAGCGGATGGCGAGCAGTTCACGGTTACCCACATCATAGTTGCGCTCAGATGGCGACAGGCGATGAGAAAAATAAGCGCAAGGATGAACCTTATCGTCAGACTGGAAGCGCTGGGATAGAATGGCTCCCACGCCTACCTCTGAAGCGTCAACCTCGACAATGAATTGTCTAGTGACGTCAGGAGTAACGAGGATAGGAGCGGACGTAAAACGTTCTTTTAGAAGATCAAAAGCTCCCTGGGCGGAACCGGACCACTTAAAACACGTCTTGACAGAAGTAAGAGCTGTGAGAGGGGCAGCAACTTGACCGAAATTACGAATGAAACGCCGATAGAAATTAGCGAAACCTAAAAAGCGCTGCAACTCGACACGTGACCTTGGAACGGGCCAATCACTGACAGCTTGGACCTTAGCGGAATCCATCTGAATGCCTTCAGCGGAAATAACGGAACCGAGAAAAGTAACGGAGGAGACATGAAAAGAGCACTTCTCAGCCTTTACGTAGAGACAATTCTCTAAAAGGCGCTGTAGAACACGTCGAACGTGCTGAACATGATTCTCGAGTGACGGTGAAAAAATCAGGATATCGTCAAGATAGACAAAAACAAAGATGTTCAGCATGTCTCTCAGAACATCATTAACTAATGCCTGAAAAACAGCTGGCGCATTGGCGAGACCAAACGGCAGAACCCGGTACTCAAAATGCCCTAACGGAGTGTTAAACGCCGTTTTCCACTCGTCCCCCTCTCTGATGCGCACGAGATGGTAAGCGTTACGAAGGTCCAACTTAGTAAAGCACCTGGCTCCCTGCAGAATCTCGAAGGCTGATGACATAAGGGGAAGCGGATAACGATTCTTAACCGTTATGTCATTCAGCCCTCGATAATCCACGCAGGGGCGCAGAGTACCGTCCTTCTTCTTAACAAAAAGAACCCCGCCCCGGCCGGAGAGGAAGAAGGCACTATGGTACCGGCGTCAAGAGACACAGATAAATAATCCTCGAGAGCCTTACGTTCGGGAGCCGACAGAGAGTATAGTCTACCCCGAGGAGGAGTGGTCCCCGGAAGGAGCTCAATACTACAATCATACGACCGGTGAGGAGGAAGGGAGTTGGCTCGGGACCGACTGAAGACCGTGCGCAGATCATGATATTCCTCCGGCACTCCTGTCAAATCGCCAGGTTCCTCCTGAGAAGTGGGGACAGAAGAAATGGGAGGGATGGCAGACATTAAACACTTCACATGACAAGAAACGTTCCAGGATAGGATAGAATTACTAGACCAATTAATAGAAGGATTATGACATACTAGCCAGGGATGACCCAAAACAACAGGTGTAAAAGGTGAACGAAAAATCAAAAAGAAATAGTCTCACTGTGGTTACCAGATACTGTGAGAGTTAAAGGTAGTGTCTCAAATCTGATACTGGGAAGATGACTACCATCTAAGGCAAACATGGGCGTAGGCTTGTCTAACTGTCTGAAAGGAATGTCATGTTTCCGAGCCCATGCTTCGTCCATGAAACAACCCTCAGCCCCAGAGTCAATCAAGGCACTGCATGTAGCACCCGAACCGGTCCAGCGTAGATGGACCGACATAGTAGTACAGGATCTAGATGAAGAGACCTGAGTAGTAGCGCTCACCAGTAGCCCTCCGCTTACTGATGAGCTCTGGCCTTTACTGGACATGAATTGACAAAATGTCCATCAAATCCGCAATAGAGGCACAGGCGGTTGGTGATCCTCCGTTCCCTCTCCTTGGTCGAGATGCGAATACCTCCCAGCTGCATGGGCTCAGTCTCTGAGCCAGAGGAGGGAGATGGTTGCGATGCGGAGCAGGGAAACACCGTTGACGCGAGCTCTCTTCCACGAGCTTGGTGACGAAGATCTACCCGTCGTTCTATGCGGATGGCGAGAGCAATCAAAGAGTCCACACTGGAAGGAACCTCCCGAGAGAGAATCTCATCTTTGACCACTGCGTGGAGTCCTCCAGAAAACGAGCGAGCAGCGCCGGCTCGTTCCAGTCACTAGAGGCAGCAAGAGTGCGAAACTCTATAGAGTAATCCGTTATGGATCGATCACCTTGGCATAGGGAAGCCAGGGCCCTAGAAGCCTCCCCACCAAAAACTGAACGGTCAAAAACCCGAATCATCTCCTCTTTAAAGTTCTGGTAATTGTTAGAACAATCAGCCCTTGCCTCCCAGATAGCTGTGCCCCACTCTCGAGCCCGGCCAGTAAGGAGTGAAATGACGTAAGCAACCCGAGCTCTCTCGCTAGAGTATGTGTTGGGTTGGAGAGAGAACACAATATCACACTGGGTGAGAAAGAGCGGCACTCCGTGGGCTGCCCGGAGTAGCAAGGTGGGTTATTAACCCTAGGTTCCGGAGGCTCGGCAGGCCAGGAAGTAACAGGTGGCACGAGACGAAAACTCTGGAACTGTCCAGAGAGGTCGGAAACCTGAGCGGCCAGGTTCTCCACGGCATGGCGAGCAGCAGACAATTCCTGCTCGTGTCTGCCGAGCATGGCTCCTTGGATCTCGACGGCAGTGTTACGAGCATCTGTAGTCGCTGGGTCCATTCCTTGGTCGGATCCTTCTGTTATGCAGGTGAATGAGGACCCAAAAGCGACTTGGCGAAAACAGAGTTTTTAATCCAGTAAAGATACTTTACAAAACAAAAGGCATAATACTACTCGTAAAGACGAGAACAGACTGGAGACTTGATCAAGAACTGCAGGTTGCCTCGGGAAGGCACTTGAACCTAGCAGACTCAGACACCTGCTCACCACGCAGCATCTGAGGGAAACACGACACGACAGGGCAATACATAGACACAGCACGGTGAATTATAGACAAGGATCCGACAGGGCAGGAACGGAAAACAAGGAGAGAAATAGGGACTCTAATCAGGGAAAAGGATCGGGAACAGGTGTGGGAAGACTAAATGATTGATTAGGGGAATAGGAACAGCTGGGAGCAGGAACGGAACGATAGAGAGAAGAGAGAGCGAGAGAGTGAGAGAGGGAGGGGGAGAGAGAGGGATAGAAAGAGGGAAAGAACCTAATAAGACCAGCAGAGGGAAACGAATAGAAGGGGAAGCACAGGGACAAGACATGATAATCAATGACAAAACATGACAGTAACGGAGGAGACGTGAAAAGAGCACTTCTCAGCCTTCACGTAGAGACAATTCTCTAAAAGGCGCTGTAGAACACGTCGAACGTGCTGAACATGAATCTCGAGTGACGGTGAAAAAATCAGGATATCGTCAAGATAGACAAAAACAAAGATGTTCAGCATGTCTCTCAGAACATCATTAACTAATGCCTGAAAAACAGCTGGCGCATTGGCGAGACCAAACGGCAGAACCCGGTACTCAAAATGCCCTAACGGAGTGTTAAACGCCGTTTTCCACTCGTCCCCCTCTCTGATGCGCACGAGATGGTAAGCGTTACGAAGGTCCAACTTAGTAAAGCACCTGGCTCCCTGCAGAATCTCGAAGGCTGATGACATAAGGGGAAGCGGATAACGATTCTTAACCGTTATGTCATTCAGCCCTCGATAATCCACGCAGGGCGCAGAGTACCGTCCTTTTTCTTAACAAAAAGAACACCGCCCCGGCCGGAGAGGAAGAAGGCACTATGGTACCGGCGTCAAGAGACACAGATAAATAATCCTCGAGAGCCTTACGTTCGGGAGCCGACAGAGAGTATAGTCTACCCCGAGGAGGAGTGGTCCCCGGAAGGAGATCAATACTACAATCATACGACCGGTGAGGAGGAAGGGAGTTGGCTCGGGACCGACTGAAGACCGTGCGCAGATCATGATATTCCTCCGGCACTCCTGTCAAATCGCCAGGTTCCTCCTGAGAAGTGGGGACAGAAGAAATGGGAGGGATGGCAGACATTAAACACTTCACATGACAAGAAACGTTCCAGGATAGGATAGAATTACTAGACCAATTAATAGAAGGATTATGACATACTAGCCAGGGATGACCCAAAACAACAGGTGTAAAAGGTGAACGAAAAATCAAAAAAGAAATAGTCTCACTGTGGTTACCAGATACTGTGAGGGTTAAAGGTAGTGTCTCAAATCTGATACTGGGAAGATGACTACCATCTAAGGCAAACATGGGCGTAGGCTTGTCTAACTGTCTGAAAGGAATGTCATGTTTCCGAGCCCATGCTTCGTCCATGAAACAACCCTCAGCCCCAGAGTCTATCAAGGCACTGCATGTAGCACCCGAACCAGTCCAGCGTAGATGGACCGACATAGTAGTACAGGATCTAGATGGAGAGACCTGAGTAGTAGCCCTCCGCTTACTGATGAGCTCTGGCCTTTTACTGGACATGAATTGACAAAATGTCCATCAAATCCGCAATAGAGGCACAGATAGAGGCACAATAGAGGCACAATAGAGGCACTGACCAGTAGCCCTCCGCTTACTGATGAGCTCTGGCCTTTTACTGGACATGAATTGACAAAATGTCCATCAAATCCGCAATAGAGGCACAGGCGGTTGGTGATCCTCCGTTCCCTCTCCTTAGTCGAGATGCGAATACCTCCCAGCTGCATGGGCTCAGTCTCTGAGCCAGAGGAGGGAGATGGTTGCGATGCGGAGCAGGGAAACACCATTGACGCGAGCTCTCTTCCACGAGCTTGGTGACGAAGATCTACCCGTCGTTCTATGCGGATGGCGAGAGCAATCAAAGAGTCCACACTGGAAGGAACCTCCCGAGAGAGAATCTCATTTTTGACCACTGCGTGGAGTCCCTCCAGAAAACGAGCGAGCAGCGCCGGCTCGTTCCAGTCACTAGAGGCAGCAAGAGTGCGAAACTCAATAGAGTAATCCGTTATGGATCGATCACCTTGGCATAGGGAAGCCAGGGCCCTAGAAGCCTCCCTACCAAAAACTGAACGGTCAAAAACCCGAATCATCTCCTCTTTAAAGTTCTGGTAATTGTTTGAACAATCAGCCCTTGCCTCCCAGATAGCTGTGCCCCACTCTCGAGCCCGGCCAGTAAGGAGTGAAATGACGTAAGCAACCCGAACTCTCTCTCTAGAGTATGTGTTGGGTTGGAGAGAGAACACAATATCACACTGGGTGAGAAAGGAGCGGCACTCCGTGGGCTGCCCGGAGTAGCAAGGTGGGTTATTAACCCTAGGTTCCGGAGGCTCGGCAGGCCAGGAAGTAACAGGTGGCACGAGACGAAGACTCTGGAACTGTCCAGAGAGGTCGGAAACCTGAGCGGCCAGGTTCTCCACGGCATGGCGAGCAGCAGACAATTCCTGCTCGTGTCTGCCGAGCATGGCTCTTTGGATCTCGACGGCAGTGTTACGAGCGTCTGTAGTCGCTGGGTCCATTCCTTGGTCGGATCCTTCTGTTATGCAGGTGAATGAGGACCCAAAAGCGACTTGGCGAAAACAGAGTCTTTAATCCAGTAAAGTAAATATACAATCATAAAGCACAATTCCACTCGTAATGACGAGAACAGACTGGAGACTCGATCATGAACTGCAGGTTGCCTCGGGAAGGCACTTGAACGTAGCAGACTCAGACACCTGCTCACCACGCAGCATCTGAGGGAAACACGACACGACAGGGCGATACACAGACACAGCACGGTGAACAATAGATAAGGATCCGACAGGACAGGAACGGAAAACAAGGGAAGAAATAGGGACTCTAATCAGGGGAAAAGATAGGGAACAGGTGTGGGAAGACTAAATGATTGATTAGGGGAATAGGAACAGCTGGGAGCAGGAACGGAACGATAGAGAGAAGAGAGAGAGAAAAAGGGGAACGAACCTAAAAAGACCAGCAGGGGGAAAACGAACAGAAGGAAAAGCAAAATGACAAGACAATATAAGACAAAACATGACATTGCCAAGTTAAATAAAGGTTACACACCACACTGACCCCCCCCAAAAAATTGTTGGCATTTACGTATGTCCCCATTACCAGTAAAAAAGAATCAAAACCTATTTTCTTTCACTTACTTGCTGTGCTGTTTCGTTGTTCATTTCTTGTCGTTTCATTCTCAACCAGGATTTCTATGGAACGCCGTTTGGGTCTTTGCGTGTCCAAATAACACTATTTGACGTGTCAAATAAGCTTGTTGACCAATCAGGATCTGAATATGACTGCACGTCACATAATAACTTAACGCATTCATACGTTTTTTACATAGTGTAATCAATGTGTAATAACTATCACTCGTATTTCATATGTCACAACGATGCATCAATACGTATGCTATGATTGCTGGTAAAGTTGCCTCGCGCACCTGCAGTGCCTAGATAGCTTATGGATGCAAACACTGTTTTTCCCCGAAAACATAGCAAAATGACAGTCTGTTTCAGTAGATGTAGTTAGCTAGCTAACTACATAGCTAGGTGCCATCATCTAAAATAACCCTAATTTATAAGACAGTTCTTATTTGATTAATGGTGGTTGGACCCATCCATGTGAAGCTAGCCACAGTAAGGATTAGCCACAATAGTGGATTTTTTTTGGTTAGCCTTCAAAATAAAAGTATGGCATAATTCTACTATTTGTATTCATTTGCATCACTGTCAATGACATATATTTATTTTGAAGGCAAACCGCAAATTCCACTATTGTGCCTAATCCTTATTGTGGCTAGCTTCACAGCACATAACCTGGTCCGGTCGAGCTTCACAAACCAGATGAAGCTAGCTGGCTGCTTATAACGTTAACTTTGGGCAACAGGGTTAAGTAGCTGGATAGCTATTTTTTTTCATTAAATGAATTTTAATTTCAGTGGACGAACAACAAGTGGCAACCTAGCTAATACTTACAAGGATTCCTAAATCATTGCTAAGAATAATGAACATGACTGCAGTTTCTACTAGTCATTGTTTTCAGAAGTTGCTGTCGAACAAATTATGCTTTATTACCAACATGGTATTGTAAATGCATCGTTCGTAGCCGGTGTTTGCATGTTTGCAGACTTTTTTTGTACTACTTTGACAGTGCTACTGTATCCTTTTTGATGCACAAAGACCCAAACGGCGTTCCATAGTATGTATGTATTATGTATGTCGTGAAGCTAATAGCAGTGACGCTATTACTGTGTAACTCCGGTAGGGCAACATCTGAAAAATAGCGCACTTGGTAGTGTGTACTGGTTCTTGACCAGTCGGCGAAAGCCAACATCACCCACAACAGAGAATGGTTGATTGTCAAAGGCAATGAATTCCATTATATTGGCTTTAATGGATTCCGCCTTTGAGTTGTCTCGCTGAAATGTTCTTACTGTTTCATATGACTGCTCGACTTGTTGACTGCTTGATCCACACAGCAGACATTGTGGGCTAGGTTAGGAATGCTGTGTTGCACGTGTAGCGCAAAATTTTACGTGGCGTCATTACGTCATGTACCAACATTATAGGTATGCATGGCAGCTTTGACATCGTTTTTTTAGCATCGGCGTTAAACTAGATACAAATGTTGGCATTCTTAGCTAATATCGGCCAATTCCGATATGTTCACCGATATATCATGCATCCCTAAAAATATATATATTTTATGGAATAATATTGTTTTTATATATAATTTTTGTAACTGTTATTTTCAGTTCATTTGATAATTTAAAAGTGTGCATTAAGATGTCTATAATGGAAAATGCTTGTCATACAAATGTAGACATTAATACAAGCAATTTCTTAGCTTCCAAACAACTAGGGCTTTACAGTGATGGTGAAAACTTGGGAGAAATTTTATGGTTAAGTGGGTGGAAATATTCCTAGAAGTAACAGAGTCTGCCCAATTTGGCACTAGAAAGTCTTAATTCATATAAAATATCTGATTTATCGAATGTTCCGTGTGGTCTATATTACAGGACACTTCATGTAATATATAACCATCTTTTAAAATTCAATATTGGTGCACAATGTCTACTTACAATATCAAAGGGACTCATTTTGTGGAACGACCCATGCATTACACTTGATGACATCATTAACATGCGACCTCTCTAAATCTGTCTCATGCCTTATCCTGCTGCCACCAAGGTCTGCCTGTGTTTCTCCTATATTAATCCTATATTAATTTAGCAGTGGCGTGCCGCCACTCCCAATAAGAATAATACAAATAATTAACATTTCTGCCGAGACAAGCTTTCAACATCAGAGTGACATCAAGTTACAGATCTTCCTCAGATTATCATCAGGTCATCCGAAAAACCTTCAAGGTAACTAGCTAGATAGCTTGTAATCCTGGAAGTGGAGCCAACTCTGTTAATAGATGTATGTACAGTGCATTCGGACCCCTTGACTTTTCCCACGTTTTGTTACATTACAGGCGTATTCTAAAATGGATGAAATTAAAAATATCCTCATCAATCAGGTTTTTAGAAATGTTTGCAAATTGATTGAAAATAAAAAACAGATACCTTATTTACATAAGTATTCAAACCCTTTACTATGAGACTAGAAATTGAGCTCAGGTGCATCCTGTTTCCTTGAGATATTTTTACAACTTGATTGAAGTCCACCTGTGGTAAATTCAATTAATTTGACATGATTTGGAAAGGCACACAGCTGTCTATATAAGGTCCCACAGTTGACAATGCATGTCAGAGCAAAAACCAAGCCATGAGGTTGAAGGAATTGTCCGTAGAGCTTTGAAACAGGATTGTGTTGATGTACAGTTCTGGGGTAGGGTACCAAAAATGAAGGTTCCCAAGAACACAGTGGCCTCCATCATTCTTTAATGGAAGAAGTTTGTAACCACCAGTACTTTGCTAGAGCTGGTCGCCAGGCCAAACTAAGCAATCGGGGGAGAAGAGCCTTGGTCAGGGAGGTGACCAAGAACCCTGCTGGTCACTCTGACAGAGCTCCAGAGTTCCTCTGTGAAGATGGGAGAACTTTCCAGAAGGACAACCATCTCTGCAGCACTCCACCAATCAGGCCTTTATGGTAGAGTGACCAGAGGGAAGCCAGTCCTCAGTAAAAGGCACATGACAGCCCGCTAGGAGGACTCTGACCATGAGGATCTTGAACATCTCTGGAGAGACCTGAAAATAGCTGTGCAATAGCTAAGTGACATCACTACATGAACTCTCATGTCTTTTCATGTTTTGCACTTACAGTTCACTAACTGTCGAGTGAAAACAGGCTAAACTGGCGTGACTCTTATCTGACCCTCACCATCTTGCTTGCCTGCAAGGAAATGGGCCAAAAACATCATCATCAAAGCCAACCACTGCTATTTTTAATCTTTTAATCTTGGTTTTCCCTGTGATGGTGTGAAGCTAGCTATGCACTGCATGATTCTGAGTTACTATGAGCTGCATGCTGACATGGAGGTTCAAATGAACAGGGTGTGCCACTCAGAAATTGTAAAAAATCTGGTCCTAAATTTGACTCTGTATTTCTGTGTTGGATCGACAGATCCCAGCCAGTCTGGTGTTGCCATGGCGAACCCAGCAGGTCCCGTTCCTCGCAAGATGAAGGCCATCTTTGACTACGACCCTCGAGAGAGTTCTCCCAACGCTGACATTGAGGTAAGCGACATGATAGTCCCTGTAACAAAAAAGGCTTGTGTTATAGTAACATTTTTAAAAGAGCAAAGTACACATTTCTGATTCAATTGACAATAAAGCTGTAACAATAATGTTCTATTGTTTGCAATGTTCCCGGAACTGCCGTGCAGAAGAAAGATCAGTTGATGCTGAGAAGCAGAAGATTGAACTTCACTCAACTTTCTAGAGTTTTCTGTTAGTTAACACCTATCAATATTTCCTTTTACTGTGGGAAATGTGATCGAATCAATGCAATATTAGCCACTTTGAATGCAACGTACAGTACCGAAACAAAATTAACTATCCAAGAGATTTTGTTGTAGGCAAAGCACATTGGAGTAGGATTCTATTGCATTGACAGGCACGACTCAGGCCCGTATTCTACAAACCAGTGTGCCATAACCAATCAGAGCTGCACTAGGCCTATATTGCCATATATTGATCTGTGCCATTCACTTTGAACTGGACTGTGTTTATAGCATGAGCAGTCGTGAGTGGATGTGCTTGTTTAGAGATCAAAGCGAGAGCTACAAGTAGCAACGTGTGCACATTTGTTCATATAATTTGCTAGTTAGTGAGTTATTAGCCCAGTTATAGTTCACTCCCCTGCAACGGGGGAGTGATTGCTTCCTACAAGAACACTAAACGTGCATTTCTAGCCATCTTTGAAAAGTTTTGTAAAGAGCGTTTTTTTTGTCTTAAAGGGGTAGTATTGTATTTTGAGACAAGTTTGAATAAGCTAAGTAGCCAATAGGCAGAGGGTAGCATAATTTGACTGATTCTCTGTAATAATAATAATCACAGTTGACCACTGTTAAAACTGTAACTTAACGAGGGTACTGCCTACTGTAGTCCTAACCATTGACACCCAAATAGCTGCCAACTTGATCCATGGCTTGATCCATAAACTTGTATCCCAGGCTGAGACAGAGTCACCTGAAGCAGTAAAGCTAATTGTGGGAAAATGTAACATGTGCATTCTATCTGAATATTTACCATCATACCAGCAATTTGTTACATGTTCTACCCATAATTAAGCCTGTCTGGACCTCTGTTATGGTAGCATCCCAGGTGCGTATTTTTCCAAGGCACTACCCAATCGTGGGGATTCAGCTCATCCCAGTCTACAAACCGTGTTTGCAGTGAGAGAAGGCTAAAAAGGTGGAGATTGACAGCTGGACTCGTGAAGCTACTGAAGCCCTGCAGGACTGTATGAGTCCACTGACTGGGTGGTCCTGATGGACAGCGCTGATGACCTGGAAGAGGCAGCGGATACTGTCTCTGAGTACATTAGTTTCTGTGAGGATCTCGTTATTCACAAAAATAAAGTCAACATGTTCCACAATAATACATTGTGGGTAACTCTGGAATTAAAAGAGCTCCCCAATCAGAAAAAAACAAGTGTTTAAATCAGGTGTCAGTAAAGGGGAAAGGAAAAATCTTCAGAGGCAACTCAAAAGCAAAATCAAGAAGTGCAAGGCAGCCAACACAGACACATTAGAAAACCTTTTCAAGGACAGTAGGAAAGCCTGGCAAGGGCTATAAACCATCACAGGCTATAAACCAATAACATTGTATGACCGTCAAATGATCTTACCCTTGCAAATGATTTGAACAGTTTCTATTATAGGTTTGACGTGTGATTTTACATCGCAGAGAAAAGTCTCCTTTGACAGTATAGATAGCATACCAGCTGTTGATTTACAGATCTCTGTGAATGATGTCAAGCAATACTTTCAACGTGTCAACCCACGAAAATCATATGGTCCAGACGGCGTTAGCAACAAGGCACTTCAGGCATGCGCCGACCAGCTCGCATTACCGTTCCAGAAGCTGTTCCAGCTGTCACTGGACAGTGGGATAATTCCAGACTTATGGAATAAGTTGCTGATTGTCCCAGTAGCTAAAAAAAAAGGGGCCAAAAGAAAATAACGATTTACGCCCTGGAGCCTTGACATCTTGACTTATGACATTTTTTGAAAAAACAAATTCTCTCTGGTTTCTCATCCCAATTAGATCCAAACCAATTTGCCTACCGTGTCTCCAGGGGTGTTGATGATGCGTTACTGGTCATGTTGAACAATATCTACAAACATTAAGAAAAGGCAAATAGCCTAGAGAAAATGTTATTCATTGACTTCAGTAGTGCATTTAACACCATCCAACCACACCTACTGGTGGATAATCTGGTGAATTTGGGTGTCAACTCTCTACTGATCAAGTGGATTAATAGTTTCCTTGTGAACTGTACTCAACAAGTGAAGTTTAACTCCGCCATCTCTACATCTAGAACGGTTAATGCGGAAGCCCCTCAAGGTTGCGTACTTTCACCAATACTGTACACACTGTACACAAATGATTGTCAAGCCCACAAATGTGACTCACCACCTGGATTCGTTCTTATGTAGCAACATTTGAATTTCATATTTTTTTTTTACATTGGATAAAAGTAGTAACTCAGAACTACAAAATGGTATATAATAAACTGCATTTGAGGAAGCAATGGGAAAGTAATTCTGCTTTGAAAGTTGATCAACTCGTAAACTCACTTTTGAGAAAATTGTGGTATTACTATTGGAGAGCCGTTTTTTGTCTACACCCATTCAGCATGGTTCACACCCTTTTAAGCCTTAGCCCCACCCATCTCTTTAAGGGTTGATCCGTGCATTCTGTACTAACTTTCCAGCTACTTCCAGACATCTAAGAGAGCAAGAACAGCTCACTGAACATTACTCACCCTAGTAGAGCTGGTTAGGCTGTTATGTTATCTAGAATGTTGGTGACTGCAACTGTGCTGTCAGATTGTCCATTTGTAAATTCAGAGCGCACACTGGATGCTCTGACCAATAAGTAGTGTTGTTCTGAAAGCTCTGACCTCACAACGACAGTCAAGCACCCAAGCTAACTGGATAACATTGGTTAGCTACTTCCAGACACATAATGAGAGTGTTCTCTCACTCTGACCATTTTACTCCCCCTAGCAGAGCTGGTTAGGCAGATTTCATGTTATCCAGAGCGTTGGTGATTGTAATTGTGCTGCTGGCAACAATTTAATTACACTTTATTGCCAACGTTTACTGACACTGGACATATTCAACGGGTGTTGAGCGTTCAAAAATGAATCAGGTATTCTGTGCTCTGGCACACTAAGACGAGAGTATTTTGTTAAGAAATGTAGCTAGATAGCTAGCTAGGTAAACAATTAATACCAGAGCAAGGTGTAACGTTAGTTAGCAAGCCAGCCAGCTAATGATAGCTAGCTAGCTAACAGTACGCTAACTTGAAATGAAAATACTTCGTCAAAAGTAGAGTGCAGTCTTTGGTTAAGACATGTAGCTAGTTAGCTAGCTAAACAATGGACCAACAGCTCCGCCCCCCCCACAGCTACTCGCCCAAGCCTCTCCAGGTTCTCCTTTACCGAAATCCAGATAGCAGATGTTCTGAAAGAGCTGCAAAACCTGGACCCGTACAAATCAGCTGGGCTTGACAATCTGGACCCTCTATTTCTGAAACTATCCGCCGCCATTGTTGCAATCTCTATTACCAGCCTGTTCAACCTCTCTTTCATATCGTCTGAGATCCCCAAGGATTGGAAAGCTGCCGCAGTCATCCCCCTCTTCAAAGGGGGAGACACCCTGGACCCAAACTGTTACAGACCTATATCCTTCCTGCCCTGCCTATCTAAGGTCTTCGAAAGCCAAGTCAACAAACAGGTCACTGACCATCTCGAATCCCACCATACCTTCTCTGCTGTGCAATCTGGTTTCTGAGCGGGTCACGGGTGCACCTCAGCCACGCTCAAGGTACTAAACCCCTGCCCCTGAACAGGCAGTTAACCCACTGTTCCTAGGCCGTCATTGAAAATAAGAATTTGTTCTTAACTGACTTGCCTGGTTAAATAAAGGTAAAATAAAAACGATATCATAACCGCCATCGATAAAGGTACTGTGCAGCCGTCTTCATCGACCTGGCCAAGGCTTTCGACTCTTGTCAATCACCATATTCTTATCGGCAGACTCAGTAGCCTCGGTTTTTCTCATGACTGCCTTGCCTGGTTCACCAACTACTTTGCAGACAGAGTTCAGTGTGTCAAATCGGAGGGCAGTCTCTATGGGGGTGCCACAGGGTTCAATTCTCGTGCCGACTCTTTTCTCTGTATATGTCAATGATGTTGCTCTTGCTGCGGGCGATTCCCTGATCCACCTCTACGCAGACGACACCATTCTTTATACTTCCGGCCCTTCCTTGGACACTGTGCTATCTAACCTCCAAACGAGCTTCAACGCCATACAACACTCCTTCCGTGGCCTCCAACTGCTCTTAAATGCTAGTAAAACCAAATGCATGCTTTTCAACCGTTCGATGCCTGCACCCGCATGCCCGACTAGCATCACCACCCTGGATGGTTCCGACCTAGAATATGTGGACATCTATAAGTACTTAGGTGTCTGGCTAGACTGTAAACTCTCCTTCCAGACTCATAACAAACATCTCGAATCTAAAATCAAATCTAGAGTCGGCTTTCTATTCCGCAACAAAGCCTCCTTCACTCACGCCGCCAAACTTACCCTAGTAAAACTGACTATCCTACCGATCCTCGACTTCGGCAATGTCTTCTACAAAATAGCTTCCAATACTCTACCCAGCAAACTGGATGCAGTTTATCACAGTGCCATCCGTTTTGTTACTAAAGCACCTTATACCACCCACCACTGCGACCTGTATGCTCTAGTCGGCTGGCTCTCGCTACATATTCGTCGCCAGACCCACTGGCTCCAGGTCATCTACAAGTCCATGCTAGGTAAAGCTCCGCCTTATCTCAGTTCACTGGTCACGATGGCAACACCCACGCATAGCACACGCTCCAGCAGGTGTATCTCACTGATCATCCCCAAAGCCACACAATGTATATAGACTCTCTTTTTTTCTTTTTTTTCCCCTACTGTGTTATTGACTTGTTAATTGTTTACTCCATGTGTAACTCTGTGTTGTCTGTTCACACTGCTATGCTTTATCTTGGCCAGGTCGCAGTTGTAAATGAGAACTTGTTCTCAACTAGCCTACCTGGTTAAATAAAGGTGAAATAAAAAATCACAACTCCTGACGTTACTACCCTGCATGAATCTGCAGGTGGCTAACCAACCAGGTTATATGGCTATAACTAGTCAAACAAATGTGTCTGAGATACGAAGAATAAGATCATACACATAATGTTAGCTAGCGATCCAGCCAGCTATTGTTAACTAGCTAACAGTACACTTTAAATAAAAAAACACTTTCTGTCAAAATCTGAAACGTGTAATATCTGAAAATGTAGCTAGCTAGATAGACTATAATACCTGTGGTCTGAAATTGGAGTAAGTTAGATAGCCGGAGCGAATTTACCAGCTAGTATGTCTACCAACAGTTGCGGTGACATTCTATTGAAATGCATACTTGCATGGAGTCTTTTGTTAAGACATGTAGCTAGCTAAACAATGGACCATAATCACAACTCATGATGTTACTATCCTGCATGAATCTGCAGGTAGCTAACCAACCAGGTTCTATGGTTTTAAATAGTCAAGCAAATGTGTCTACGAAGAGTAAGATCATACACAATGTTAGCTAGCGACCCAGCTAGCTAACAATACACTTGAAACCACTTTCTGTCAAAATTAGAAACGTGTAATATCTGAAAATGTTGCTCGCTAGACATCTTACCAGTATACATCATGGTTGGAAGCATCTCCTGTCTGACTCCATGCATGGTGGCCCTTAGTTTGCCAAAGTAATCCAGACTGGTGTGTTCTCCATCTCCTTAGCTATCATACTCTAATTCCACTGATTTCAAAACTCGGTCCTCCAGAAAGTGGAGAGCATACACATAATGTTAGCTAGCTAACAGTACACTTTAACTTGACATTAGGTTTATGCAGTTTTACTACGCGATACATTAATACTCTATACATAAAAATCAGCGTCTGACACGATTACCTAGACATACTGACCAGCTCCAATAGACAGACGCGTGCTATATGGCAGACCTATCCAAACACATCTCTCGGCATGTCCAGCCCACTCATTATCTCAGCCAATCATGGCTAGCAGGAATGTTGCTCGCTTTTTCTGTGGCTAAACCAACTAGGCTCGTAGTTTTAACAATTGTATTTGTATTTACAGATGGTATACAAGTTTGATATTAAGGCACATTAAAGTAAACATGTTCGAGAAGGCATTTATGCCAATCAAATGTTTTAATTACGTTCACACAGCCCTCCTGTGAAGTCGTGACTTGCGATATACGCCTACTTTCCTGAATCGGGTCACAAATACTCTCAATTTGCAGATGACACCGCTGTTGTTGGTTTTCTCTACCCAGACCCAAGCCTCTCTTCAAGGTTTTGACAGAGAAATGGCAGTTCGTCCAGTGGTGCGCTTTCTTGAAATAAACGTTTAAAAAACTAAATTGGAAGGAAAAACTCCACTACCCCCTACGAAGATCAATGGGGAATCAGTCGATAGAGTGACCACAATGACCGTGCCTTTGCAAAGATGAAGAAATTGCAACAGAGAATGTTTTTTTTACGCAAACTTAACCATTTTAATGTAGACCGCCATATCTTACATGTTCTAGAAATCTGTTATGCGGAGTGTACTGTCCTTTGATTCTGATATGCGTGATTGGAAACATGCGAGTGCAAGACCAAATCAAGCTTCAGCGCTTGATGAAGACGGCGGGGAGGATAATTGGACAGTACTCATCCCTTTCACTCAAAACTCATTCACAGCAGCAACCGGACAAGGGGAAAGTGACTTTTTCAAAAGAAAATCAAAACAGAGATATATGTGTAATGCATCGTCTGTTGGTCCCTCAAGTATACAGCAAATTACACGTTCAATTTGAATGTGTAGCTATTGCACTTTCATTGAATTACTTTGTGTAGATTCTGTGTTTCCATGTTTTATGTACCGTCTTTTTAAGCACATGACCAAATTCATTTCCCCCTGGTGGGATAATAAAGTTCATCTGAATCTGGTCTTCTCTATCGTCCTCTGCAGGCGGAGCTGACCTTCAGTGCCGGGGACGTCATTTATGTGTTTGGTGACATGGACGATGATGGCTTCTTCTATGTGAGTGTACAAGCATACACCTTTTCCAAAGAGAACAATGCAGCTATCTCTCATGTAAACAAAAACACTGAGAAGGTTGTAAGCACTCTCTTTTTGATACCGTTTCAACACTTTAAAGGCATGACCATTTGAATGACAGGGGAAGCTGTTGGATTAGATAGTAGTAACATTAGTTGTTGTTGTAGTAGTAATACTGTTGTAGTTGATGAACAGACAGGCTAGTAGACCGTCTTTTTATTTATTTATTTAAAGGTTATATGTGATGTCGGTGTCTAATGTGTATGCGGGTGTTTCCAGGGCGACCTGAACGGACACAAAGGCCTGGTCCCGTCTAACTTCCTGCAGGCTATGCCAGAGGCTCCTCGGAAAGCCCCACCACCCGACCCTCAGCCTCCGCCTCTAGCAGAGCCCAGGAAAGAATTACAGGTGCGTCTGTGTACGGGTTACGCCTATGACACTGTGGATACATGTGTACAGTACATCACCAACTGCTTTGAGGCCAAACACTGATGATGGCCTAATTGCCAAAAACGTTTCTAGCCCGTTGCCTCTCAGAGCACAAATAGAAGCATGAAAATGTTTAAGTGTTTTTGTGAAGGTGTATCCCCACACAGCATTTGATGTTGCAGAAGACTGCCCATCTTTCTATGCACTTATTATCGACCATTTTCCAAAATATTCCCTTTTAATTTTGTTTTCATATCTATGCTTTTTTAGTCGTTGTATGCATTTGTCTTTTTTGGTTGTATCTATAATTTCCGTTCTGTTTTTACATTTCTTTTCTCCTTCTGTTTCCTGCATGGCCTTTTGCAGAAGCAAAAACGAACTGTGCACTTTAAGACTTGAGCGTAAGTGTCTCTGGGGCGGAAACACCCTCCCAGCAGAGTGCTAGCAACTAGTGCACCCTACTCCCTCCGCCTTGTGCTACTCTTTATCATTATCCTTCCTACCGTACCAGTACTAGTATGTGTAGTGTCCTGTCTTTTGGGTCCCCATGTTCATGAGGTCAGGCCCAAGGTGGTGTGTTGATGGGTTGAGATTTCTGAACATCTGGGTATTCTCCACTTATCCATTCCCTACCCAACCGTTCTCCTGTATCCCTTGGCCTCCATTATTATTTTTAGACTCCCTGATCTTTAACACGTTTAGCTTTTAGAGAGTCAAATGTTCTCTCTGTTGCGTGTTGATGTTAGTTGAATCAGTTCATGTACAATGTACGTTACTGACTCTTAGTAGGATTGTTGTTGATAGTTTGTTACTTAACAGTTTTATTTGGATAGACAGATTCAGTAGAATCCTGATAACAATAAGGAAACAAATGATCAGAAGGTTTTATTTTCTTATACTCTGTTTGCATGGTTTCCCTCCACAAGGTGAGCCCGAGCACCTCCATGGAGCAGACAACACCAGAGGAGGTTCCACATTCACCCCTACAGACAGGGCTGACTGGCCCAGTCCACACACACATCCACCACCTAGACCTGAATCCATCCACAGCAGCAGCCATGATAGACCCCTCCATGGACCCTGGCCCAGGCGCATACTATCCCAAACCAGCCCCAAGACAAGCCGCCCCCAGAATCAACACCTCTCCACCCCACGTTCCACCAGAAAGCCCCTCAAAAACAGACCAGACAGATGCCTCCCCACCAGGCAAGAAAAAGAAAGGCTTCTTCTCCAAAGGGAAGAAGCTTTTCAAAAAGCTTGGATCCAGCAAGAAGGATTGAAACTTGGGACATTTACCCCCCTCTTATTGAAAGCACTTTTACATGTTTGTTATCAGTCTTTGTTGTCTTAGTCTATGTTCATTTAGTTGGAGTGTTCTGTCATTACAGATACACTAACTTGGCCTTGGCCGATATTATACAGCTAAATATACCGCTTCAATGGGCTTTCTTGATAATACCAGCTGTCAATAGTAATGGATTTTTTTTAAGGCACTATAACTCCACTATGTGTAGGACAAGGTCTATGAGGAGATTATTGTTTTTAAATACGTTTTTGTAGGGTTTTAGGATAAATGTTGAAAATGGGATCTGTGGTAAACACAGGCTTAGGAGATCTTATACGTTTTTTTTTATGAGATCATCTTCATCAGCTAATGTCACTTTTTGTGAACTTTCAAGCATTTATGTTAGGAAAAAAAGAACATAAAGGCTTCATAATTCATAAAGGTTATGTTAACTGACTGATATTATTTCATAGAACAGAAAGTATAAGATCTCCTAAGCTTGTGTTAGTTAACCTCAGACCTTATTTTCTACATTTATTTATCCCAAAACCCTGTTCTTTCCCCATTAATTTTCCCCATAGGAATGGTTGAACAAACCAAAGGTAACTCATTTCTGCTTTTTTACGACTACAAGCTGGCGAGCTCTATATGTGGAGCATATTTTGTCTGTATCCGAAATGGCACCCTATTCCCTTTATTGTGCACTACTTTGGGAATAGGGTGCCATTTCAAACGCAGAGATTGTCATATATAAAACGTGGCAGCATCACTGACAGCATGCTAATGAGCATGTTGAAGTATTTAAACTCCTAACCTGTGCTGTGCTTACAGGCTGCCTCTAAATACCCACCAATTACCTAATACGTGTTAACCATTAGTAGTCCGCACCACTCTGTGAGGGTTTGTACTTAACGTTCATCTGGAAGGATTGGATTTGCTTTGAGTTGATCAGATGCAGAGGTGATGTTCAAATGCTGCTCTAGACTCCCCATCGTTAGCTTTTCTACGGTCCAACTCTATCCGTGGTCCAACTCTATTCGTGGTCCAACTCCGTCCATGGTTCAACTCCGTCCATGGTTCAACTCCGTCCATGGTTCAACTCCGTCCATGGTTCAACTCCGTCCGTGGTTCAACTCCGTCCGTGGTCCAACTCCGTCCGTGGTCCAACTCCGTCCGTGGTCCAACTCTGTCTGTTGTGGTTCAACTCTGTCCGTGGTCCAACTCCGTCCATGGTCCAACTCTGTCTGTTGTGGTCCAACTCTGTCCGTGGTCCAACTCTGTATGTGGTCCAACTCTGTCAGTTACACTGAGGATGGAAGAAAACATCTCTTTATCTGTTGCCTGCTGTTTCTCATCCCTGTAAGTTTTCAGGTCGATCTGGAATCTATTCTACATAGATGTATTTTAAACACCAGTTTGGTCAGTGAGTCGCTCTCTGTCCCATATCAAAAGTATTGTTTTTAACGCTAATTGTACACTTTCACTCATTATGAGCTCACTACAGTATAGCTGAATGGAAGTTTAACTCCGTCCATTATGATTGACAACCATAAAGTCATTTATTTTAGATCGTTGAAGTTGAGTATGTTTGGTAAATTGTGTTTTTGGTCTGAGGAAGGATGGATCTTATGGCCTCCTGAAGTGTGTAGACAAAGCGAGACTGACGGTGGCGAGACTGAAACCTATCTATGCTTTTCTGTCTAACGTTGGCGCACAGAACTCATACTCGTGTGTGTGTGTGTGTGTGTGTGTGTGTGTGTGTGTGTGTGTGTGTGTGTGTGTGTGTGTGTGTGTGTGTGTGTGTGTGTGTGTGTGTGTGTGTGTGTGTGTGTGTGTGTGTGTGTGTGTGTGCGTGTGCGTGCGTGCGTGCGTGCGTGTCTGGGCGTGTATGGGGTAATTTCCTGTCACTGTACTGTCATAGTATAGTCCAGGGTCTGTCTTGAGTCTGTCCTTATTCTTTCGGTGTAGATGTTTATTTTGTAAGGACAATGAACACTAAAACGTTTGGAAGTGTTCATTTTATTCTACCATGGTTAACAACTCAACTCATGCACTGTAGCTGCATTGTTTGATCCAGCTGCTCCATCCAGTATAATATGCAGTAATAGTTTTCTGAAGGTGTCCAAATGACAGGCGAAGTTAGTAAATGTAATAAGTTGGTTTTATTTGTGTGTTGTGTTGAATACAGGGCTGGTGTTAAATGTTAATCATTTCTCAGGTTCAACTAGTTTTAGTCACTCAGCTCTGCTCGGTTGAGCCACCTCGTTTCACTAAAATGTGTCTGTTGAACCGCAGAGGGAGATTCTTGCCAAAACATTAGGTGCTTTATCCGTTACTATAACGAGGAGATATCAAGCATGAAACACCAGGGGTGTGTTCATTGGGGTGAAATAGCTCAAAATATACAGCATAGTATGTTCTACCTAATAACAGCCTATGTGAGACATGTTTGTTCTATAGGCCACAGTTTTATCTGCAACTTTCTGAACATTGCTTGCGACCCATTGGATTAGCCCCAGCAGAGGGCGGAGTCTAAGCACACCTACTCCAGACGTTGGAGGAGGCAAATTGGGTTTCTTTGATGCTATGAATGTTTTGAGTTTTATTTATGTATTATTTTAATTGTATAGTTCTATCAGTGTTACAAATTAAAAGGGACCATAACGAATAGCAGAAAACGAGGAAACATCGGTTGCGCCACTTTTGAGCTGGCCTTGAATAATCCTGGTAAGAAAGCAGAGATGATATATCAGTGCTGTACTGTACGAGTCGGGTTGTACTTTAAAGTGGCTGAACATTTACAGTGGATATTTGTATTACTTCACAGCCTTTAATGGACAAATGTTCCCCTACCTACCTGCTCTAATCTGTAGTCAGAAAGCTAGTAGCATTCATTGTTGTTGCAAGCTTTAGGAGCGTACTACTACTGCCCATGTCTGTCACCACACAGGCTACATCTACCCTGCTCCTGCTCTGCTATCTAAATAGGACCTTAACCCTTAGCAAGCATTTTGATATAGTTGACATAATATTTAGCCTTACGAGACCTGTTTAGTCTTAATATGTTGTTTACACTACTTTATTGATTGCATGCATAATAATGTTGTTATACCCATATTTGGCCTTATTTATTATCGTCATATTTATGTATAGGTCTAACGTTACTTGGCATTATGTTTGCAATATTTTAGTCATCTGATTTGATTATTGATGCAGTGGAAGCCAAGTGTGGAGTATTATGGAGTTTCAGGAGTCTGTGTGTGTATGTGTATTATAATTTACAGCTAGCTGTAAGTGCGGCACTATGGGGCTTTGGACTATAAGGTATGATCATATTTTCATACAGAGAATGGAACTTTTTGTTGTCTTTCCTGACCTGTATATATGCTTTCTTTTGAAAACAAGGGGAAGATTTACCTTTTGTATCTTAAGGTTTGTATTAACCATTTTTGGAAAAGCTCACCTGTAAATATGTTTTTGTTTTGATTTTGTTAATATTGTTTTTCAGATGTCTTTTTTGCATGTGGAGGCAGTGTTGTTGATTTGAGGAGCAATAACTCAGAAGTAGTGCACAGAGGACTTGTTGACTTGAAATGGTGGCGATTTCTTTCAATATGGATCTTTTTACAGGAATAAAGTATATTTTCACATAAAAAGCACTTGTGCTCTGGATTATTATGTGAATTTTGATTTTGACTTGGTGTTAAAAATGCAAAATGCAAATGAAAGTATAGTTATAGAAAATACCAAAAAATGCACATTTTATTTCATTCTTTATTGAGCACAAATTTTGCAATACCCTTACCAATACAGACTTATCGATATGCATCATACATTTCTAAATCAAAAGCATAGAATGATACAACATAGAATGATAAGACCTCTATAAAGGACCAGACCATTAACAGCTCAACGGAAATTAGTATATCTTTACAGTTTGAGACATTTAAAACATTTGTTCAGAATTGTAATATACGAAAACGCATTCAGTGCCTCACATTGTTTTAAGGAGACGCATGAGGTATTTCCAGCTTTGTTCAGTGTTGGGTGGGTGCACAGCCCATGTGAACTGTAGGGGGTGACACTCTGAGTTGCGCACACCACCACTATGTGAAAAAAGCGGGTTCCTCTTTTTCTCATTTCCTGTATGTGAACAGTCTCTCTTCAGGCGCCATTTTGGTTGCTATGTCTTTGTCACCGTAGCCAACAGTACACTCATCCATAAAGTAGGAAACACTACACTGTGGTGAGGAGTTTAGTAGTGCTTTCTACTTTATGGATGACTGCACTGTACTTCCTCCAATGTCTTCCTTTCCCCCTTCTTTCGCTTCTTCTCCTGCACCTGCCTCAACACTGGTGCCCATTTCTTTATCCAGGTTACTCTCATTGAGATAAACTACATTTTTCAAGAGAGACCTGGTCCAACCAAGACAGCAGCAGGGGGGAACAATGTTTGAAACAAATATCAGACATACTGTAACAACTTACAGCCATAGACACGTCATAAAATAAAATATTTAGATTTCAATTACAGAAACATACAAGCGTCATAGATTTTTTTTTAAATATTGCTATAGAGCTTCCTATAGAGTAATGGTCATGTACAATTGTATAGTTATGAGGAATGATGCAGTTAGTTTCACATATTTGAGAGAGAATAAAATGCACAGGTTCTTAATGCCGAAGAGTTTTAGCGTTGATCAAAGGCAGTAGAAATGAAGGGGAAAAGACAACACCTCCCCTTCCCTCAAACGGTGCCCAGAGTCAGTTTCTCTAACTTAGATCAGTACAATGGCATTGTTCTGTTCAGACAACATACCAACGCCATTGTACTCAGCTAAGATCAGTCCATTGAGGCATTATCTGGCGGAAGCCATTTTGTCTTACATGAGTGAGCTTTTCCCCCTCTGAAGACAGGTGAAGTAAAAACGATTCTCCTAACAATGTTACAGCAAATATGATTGTTGGTTAGTAAACTACTTCTTATTCACTTGAAATCTAAAGACAATGCAATACTCCAAAATGTCCCAAATGTATCCCCATTTCTGTTTTACAGTGAACATTTGGTATGGTTTCTTCTTTTTAAATTAATGAATGAGGATTTCACACTATTACTATATACATTTTCCCCCACACATTGATCAACTGTACACATTGACATTTTAGCGTCGTAGAGAGTGAATGGACTAGTAACAATGGCCCCAATTAGAATGATCTCTCCTTACCTAAATTTGACGATTTCTATTCCATCTCATAACGAAATAACATAATTTTTTCATACTGTACCTGAGTGAAGACTCCTTTGTCTCTACAAAAGGTGAAGAGCTTGTCCAGCGGTCTAGGTGCCCGGTGTCTTCTCCCCTCCCTAGAAGAAGTGGATGAAGAAGAAGAAGTTGTCTCCTTTTTAAACCTCTCCGCCCACGTGGTACAAACCACAGGAAGAGGTCTAACAGTCACAGGCGTTTTCTCCTTCTCCTTCCGTCTCGCTTTTTCTCCTTACGTCTCTCTTTCGCTCTTGCAGATGCAGTTTACAATGCCTTTCATGCATACGAAGAAACACACAACAGACACATCATCCTCTAATCTACATGTATTAGTTGATTTTCAAATCAAACCATTTTGAATCCAGAATCCACCCTGGTTATTTAAGACCTATTCTCTCACAGCCCCATATCCAACTTTATCCTCAGAACTTTCTTCGATCATCTTTCTTGGTAGGAAATTAGGCCAAAGGAGGGAAGTCAATGAGCCAATACATGTCAATAGACAGTTTTAGTGCATAAACACGATAATTTATGAAGTAAACGTACGGCAGGGTAGCTTAGTGGTTAGAGCGTTGGACTAGTAACCGAAAGGTTGCAAGTTCCTATCCCTGAGCTGACAAGGTACAAATCTGTCGTTCTGCCCCTGAACAGGCAGTTAACCCACTGTTCCTAGGCCGACATTGAGAATAAGAATTTGTTCTTAACTGACTTGCCTAGTTAAATAAAGGTAAAATATACCAACTAGGAAACTGAGGGCCCTCTCAGGACTTTAGGCCCCTAATCACATCTACTATCACCCCAATAATTTTACAACCTCGTGTTCCTTTTCGTGTAAAACCACGGTAATCCCCTCTTATCTCCTTCTTTCTCTCTTCCATTGGCTTTTGAAACCATGCTCTCATCTGTAATCTAGACTGCTTTATATTGTCAATAACACGGTTGCAAAATGAAAAGAGAAACTGAAAACTTTCAATGATGAGAATCAATTGGAAGAGAGAGATAAACTACGATAGTGTTCATGATGAGCGTGTGCGTATGTCTCTTCACAAATATCACATCTAGTGGTCCTTCTGTAGCTCAGTTGGTAGAGCATGGCGCTTGTAATGCCAGGGTAGTGGGTTCGATCCCCGGGACCACCCATACGTAGAATGTATGCACACATGACTGTAAGTCGCTTTGGATAAAAGCGTCTGCTAAATGGCATATATAAATGGCATATATATATATATATATATATAGTTCATTTTCTATAACTTAGTTATAGTTACAAGAATATCAGGTGAGATCAGTCAGGTGAAAGAAATCTATTGGTTTTACCAGAAGGATAAGTCGTGCCAAAGGGTTAGTTGAGCCACCCCTTGTTTCTAGAATATTCTACACAGAATTAATCATGTGACCAAATATTTAGGAAGAGGTCATAATTTAATGGAGTCTGTGAAGGAAAAATGCATTTATTGTGTTAAAGTTTTCTTGATGCTTTTATCTAAACCAAAGTAGATCATTTAAAGACTGTTTTATGCATCAGTTAGGTTCTCTATAAGTTACAATATGACATCCTAAACCTTGCATGAAAGTGCATCTTCGTAGCTGTGTGGGCTAATACAGTACAAATGGTTGCTCTGGGGGAAATTTGGCCAGGGGCAAGTTGGGCAAATGGCTCACTATACCCCATACAAATAATGATTACATTGTCAATTATAATGCTAAAACGTATAGTTTTTTTGCAATTTGTCATGCAGATGAACTCAAGATAGTGCATTTTTATTGTTACAGAGCAGACACAATCATGCCCTGTGTATACAAATGTCAAACTAGCAGGGGTCTTGCCCACTTTGAGGTTCTTGAAAGAGCAGCCAAGGAACTGAGAGGAGGGAAGAAGTCCGTTCGAGCAGCAGCAAGGAATGAAAACATTGATCGAATGACACTGAAGAGGTACAATGACAAAAAATAAACCAAACATGGACCTGTTTGACAAAGAGGCTAGATAGAGGCACACATGCTCTTGTCTGATGACATGGAGTCTGAGCTTGCTAAATATATCAATAATCTCACAGGACAGTTTCATGGAATTAGTAGCCTTAAATCCAGAAAGGCGAGCCGCCTATGCTCTATTTACCCCAAAAGTTGTGCCAAGAGACCACTTTTACTGAACAACCTATGCTTTCAAAATGCTTAAGTTTACATTAATTCAGATGATTTCAAGGGATACACAACATCCTGAAATATATGTAGATATACAGTATTTGTTAGAAAGAATACTATATTTCCCCTGATGTAGTGATGCTAAATGTAAAGAATAACTCAACATACCACAGCACACTACATGGCATCATTTATTTTAATTCATTGCTCAGTGTCTTTACCTGCATTGGTATTGTGCAACTGTCTGATAATACTATTTCAGGAAGTACCTGTTGAAAAAAAAACACATGTTATTTCCTGTGCGAGGCCTACACCTGCACTGTAGTCTTCACACATACTGTATGTCACTCTCAGTAGCTTTCTTTTTCCTTTTCTTGAAAACAGGAAATACTGTACTTGCAGTATATACATATGTTTATACTGTATATAGGCATTCTCATAGGTAAGATTAAACTATATGGATTGGATTATGCTATAAAGTAGCATAACATAGCTCCTCCCCTTTGCCCTGATGACCTTTGGAGAAAGGCTCACTATGGTATATCTAAAACGACTTGTTACACACATTGTTCTTGCTGGCTTCATAGCGAGATATTTTCATGTCTAAGCAACCCACAGCTCAGCTCAGAGAGAGATGGAGGAAGTGGGGGAGGGCTGCCTGCACCACAGCAAAGCACCAGAAATGTGCACATTAGAAAATACACTTGACTTCTTTTAAATGCTTGCAGAAAATACGTTCATTCATTTTCATTTAAGTTAGCAGTTTTGAAAGGCCTTGACATTAAACTTTGTATAGAAGGCATAGGGACCAAATCAGCTTGTGAATCAGTTTGGTGCCAATGCAATCAGACTTGATCACTACTATTTTATCATGTATGTTTTGATTTGGGCGTACACATTTCCAAACCAATGAATGCAAGCCAGTAAAATTTGGATCAAGTTCGGCCTTTGTACTTTATCAGGTGGAGCTGAGCTCTACACAGTCCTCTCTCTCCCTAGGTCTTTGTTTATAAGAGATGGGTCCTTAGGGGTCTGGTGGTGGCAAAGTTAAGTTTTATTTTCCACTCTACAGTTTGAGGGACTTCACCACCGTTGCTGTTCACAGCTGAAAGGCCAGAGAGGTTTCAATTCCCTCTTCTACCCTACGATGTAAGAACACTCTCACCAGTACAGCTGTGGGGAGTGGTTTGTAACTATGACAACCTAGGAGATGGAATGGCAATGGGTGGGAGAAGGGGAGTCTATGGGGTTGGAAGAGATGAATGAATATGACAGTGGGTGTTGAAATGTAAGGTTACTTGCGTAACCCAGGTTCTCTGATATTGTGAGTGAAATATCTCACATATGGGATTCACCAGAATCTCAGAAGCTCGAAGAACCTATTACACATCTGTTGGTCAGATAGGTCGAGTGGAAAGGAACTGAGCCCCTTCCCCCATTATAATGAGCCACTCGCCCGCCCTCTGGTCATTCTTGAGCATACCGCCTTCCTCACACTCTTGCGAGTAAGGGAATGCAGTGAGATGTCTCACTCACGATATCAGACAACCTGGGTTACGCAAGTAACCTTGAGTTCTTTTTCAATTATTTGTTTTGATATCTCACATGTGGCATATGCGCTCCGATGCCTCCTATATCGCAAACATGCGCTCCGATGCCAGGTAGTCTCAACGTTTCAACCCTCAGAGGTCCCGTGAGCATTTCTATGTTTTATGTTTCTATGATTGTCTATCTCTATGTTTTGGCCAGATATGGTTCTCAATCAGGGACAGCTGTCTATCGTTGTCTCTGATTGGGAACCATACTTAGGTACCCTTTTTCCCACCTGTGTTTGTGGGAAGTTGACTTTCTTTATGGCACTTAGCCTTAAGCGTCACAGTTTTGTTTTGTAGTGTGTATTGTTTTGTTCTGCGTTTTTTCTTAATTAAAGAACATGTACGCTCACCACGCTGCACCTTGGTCCACTCCTTTCATCAGCCGTGACAGTCTGCTCTACCTGAAATTACAACCAACAAAAATGGAAGAGGAAAATGGAAAGGGGAAAAAGGAAGGAACTGGTTGTCGGCCCTGCATTAAAGACCACAATTGGTTAAAGAAAATTGTGACAAATACAAATGGTTACCGGTTTCATTTGAGGACCAAAAAATTGACAGCCGTGTTATATAGATTGCAAAATCGTTGGGAGATATTTTTGACGTACCGATTCCATGCCACATGGTATATGAACCGATACGTAAAATGGCGACGGATTCAAGACTTAGAATTTCTCAATTAAAATTATTCTTGCAACCAATATACTTGTATTTATATGGGGGATACACCCTTCCCAGCTCTGCAGATTTTGCTGTGAAGAGGCAGAATCCTTAGATCATTTGTTTTGGTACTGCCCATATAGTATGTAGCTTGTTTTTGGTCACAGGTCCAGGAATGGCTGAATAATTGCAATATTTACCTGGAGCTAACCTTGCAGATAGCACTACTGAGTGATCTGAAAAGTCGCAGTCAATTGATCAATAATATAATAATAATTTTAGCAAAACATTTTCAATTTACAATCTGTAGAAACAATGAGAATAGGAAGGTTCAGAGCTTTTGGGAAACATCACGGCACAGTTGAAAAATATATGGCAAATAGAAATCCAATATGGATGGTGTTAAGAGATGGAGGAGAGGGGTTGAATGGAGCTGAAGGTTTGGACTAATAACAACTAGAAACAACAAGATACTGTGCCCGTAAAACGTATCTAGGTAAAGAACTTTTTTTGAAAGAGCACAGTTTGAAAGATTTGGCAAATAGAAGTCAAACTGGATGGACATCAGAAATAGGTTGAGGAAGGCAAGGACTAAAACAAACAAAATAGAACTATTGTAAAATAGACTGTGTCCATAAAATGTATATAGAATGTTTAAGCTGGAAATACAGGCCTAAACCTTGTTGTTCACTAGTTTGCTCCAATTGGGGGAGGGGTGGAAGAGTTGGAGGGTAATAAAGGATTTATTTATTTTTTAATATATATATAAATAAACATATATGCAGAAAATACCTCATCCCTACTGTAAAATATTGTGGTGGATCTTTGATGTTATGGGGCAATTTTCCTTCCACATGTCCTGGGGTCCATGTTAAGTTAAGGTCAATGACATCAGGAACTTTACCAGGACATTTTAGCCAAAAGGCTGGGTTCCTTTGCCAGGAGGCTGCAAGTGAATCTTACAACAAGGCAATAGCCCCAAGCAGACATCAATATCCACAAAAAAAAATACTTAATTGACAACAAAATCATCATTCTCCGGAATGGAACCCTACTGAACCTATGATTTTGAAACCTATGATTTTAATTGAAGAGGGAAGTCCAAAAGCACAGGCGAAGGATATCAAAGATCTGGAAAGATTGTGTAAGGAGGAATGGCCTAAGAATGTTTGTTTATTGGGAAGATACAGTTGAAGTCGGAAGTTTACATACACTTAGGTTGGAGTCATTAAAACTTGTTTTTCAACCACTCCACAAATTTCTTTTTAACAAACTATAGTTTTGGCAAGTTGGTTAGGACATCTACTTTGTGCATGACACAAGTAATTTTTCCAACAATTGTTTACAGACAGATTATTTCACTTATAATTCACTGTATCACAATTCCAGTGGGTCTGAAGTTTACATACACTAAGTTGACTGTGCCTTTAAACAGCTTGGAAAATTCCTGAAATGATGTCATGGCTTTAGAAGATTCTGACTGGCTAATTGACATCATTTGAGTCAATTGGAGGTATCCCTGTGGATGTATTTCAAAGCCTACCTTCAAACTCAGTGCCTCTTTGCTTGACATCATGGGAAAATCTAAAGAAATCAGCCAAGACCTCAGAAAAAAAATTGTAGACCTCCACAAGTCTGGTTCAACATTGGGAGCTATTTGAAAATGCCTGAAGGTTCCACGTTCATCTGTACAAACAATAGTACGCAAGTATAAACACCATGGGACCATGCAGCCGTCATACCGCTCAGGAAGGAGATGCGTTCTGTCTCCTAGAGATGAACGTACCTTGCTGCGAAAAGTGCAAATCAATCCCAGAACAACAGCAAAGGACCTTGTGAAAATGCTGGAGGAAGCAGGTACAAAAGTATCTATATCCACAGTAAAACGAGTCCTATATCGACATAACGTGAAAGGCTGCTCAGCAAGGAAGAAGCCACTGCTCCAAAACCGCCATAAAAAAGCCAGATTATGGTTTGCAACTGTACATGGGGACAAAGATCGTACTTTTTGGAGAAATGTCCTCTGGTCTGATGAAACAAAAATATAACTGTTTGGCCATAATGACCATTGTTATGTTTGGAGGAAAAAGGGGGAAGCTTGCAAGCCGAAGACCACCATCCCAACCTTGAAGCACGGGGGTGGCAGCATCATTTGGTGGGGGGTTTTGCTGCAGGAGGAACTGTTGCACTTCACAAAAAAAGATGGCATCATGAGGAAAACAAGTATGTGGATTTATTGAAGCAACATCTCAAGACATCAGTCAGGAGGTTAAAGCTTGGTCGCAAATGGGTCTTCCAAATGGACATTCACCGCAAGCATACTTCCACAGTTGTGGCAAAATGGCTTAAGGACAAAGTCAAGGTATTGGAGTGGCCATCACAAATCCCTGACCTCAATCCCATAGAGCATTTGTGTGCACAACTGAAAAGTGAGTGCGAGCAAGAAGGCCTACAAACCTGACTCAGTTACACCAGCTCTGTCAGGAGGAATAGGCCACAATTCACCCAACTTATTGTGGGAAGCTTGTGGAAGGCTACCCAAAACGTTTGACCCAAGATAAGCAATTTAAAGGCAATGCTACCAAATACTAATTGAGTGTATGTAAACTTCTGACCCACTGGGAATGTGATGAAAGAAATAAAAGCTGAAATAAATCACCTCTACGATTATTCTGACATTTCACATTCTTAAAATAAAGTGGTGATCCTAACTGACCTAAGATAGGGAATTTTTACTAGGATTAAATGTCGGAAATTGTGAAAAACTGAGTTGAAATGTGTTTGACTAAGGTGTATGTAAACTTCCGACTTCAACTGTAAGCAAACTTGGGAATGACAAGCCAGCAACGAAAGTTGACACTACACATCCAAGTATACCGGACCAAATTATGAAAGACAAGAATTTAACTTTTGAATTCTGTAAAGTTAGTGTGGAAGAGATTTTAAAAAACAACCCCACCAGAGTTTGATAATCTGGATGGAAAATTACTGAGTATAATAGCAGACAATATTGCTACTCCTATTTGCCACATCTTCAATTTAAGCCTCCTAGAGAGCGTGTTGCTGTCAGGCCTGGAGGGAAGCTAAAGTCATTCTGCTACCCAAGAATAGTAAAGCCCCCTTTACTGGCTCAAATAGCAGACCAATCAGCCTGTTAACAACCCTTAGTAAACTTCTGGAAAAAAATTGTGTTTGAACAGACACAATGCTATTTCACAGTAAACAAATTTACAACCTAATTTCAGCATGCTTACAGGGAAGGACACTCAACAATCACGGCACTTACACAAATGACTGATGATTGGCTGAGAGAAATTGATGATATAATGATTGTGGGGGCTGTCTTTTTAGACTTCAATGCAGCTTTTGACATAATCGATCATAGTCTGTTGCTGGAAAAACATGTGTCATGGCTTTACACCACCTGCTATAATGTGGATAAAGAGTTATACTTGTCTTGCAGAACACAAAGGGTGTTCTTTAATGAAAGCCTCTCAATTATAATCCAGTTTGAATCAGGAATTCCCCAGGGTAGCTGTTTAGGCCCCTTGCTTTTTTTTTACAAAGACATGCCACTGACTTTGAGTAAAGCCAGAGTGTCTATGTATGCGGATGACTCAACACTATACATGTCAGCTACTACAGCGACTGAAATGACTGAAATGACTGCTGCAGTTAGTTTCAAAGTGGGTGGCAAGGATTAAGTTAGACCTAAATATTTCTAAAACTTAAAGCATTGTATTTGGAACAAAACACTCACTAAACCCTAAACCTCAACTAAACCTCAACTTTAAGGAGTTAAGATGCAATGTGAACATGATCAAACACAAGTTAACCCTTAGTTTCCAAGAAAAATGGTCAATGTGGAAATTGAGCAAGTTGAGATGACTAAACTGCTTGGAATAACCCTAGACTGTAAACTGTCAAGGTCAAAACATATTGATGCAGTAGTAACTGCCTTTGGGGAGAAGTCTGTCTATAATAAAGCAATGCTCTGCCTTCTTAACAACACTATCAACAAGGCAGGTCCTACAGGCCCTAGTTGCACCTTGACTACTGTTCATTTGTGTGGTCACGTGCCACAAAAAAAGGACTTAGGAAAATTGCAATTGGCTCAAAACAGGGCAGCATAACTGGCCCTTGGATGTACACAGAGAACTAATATTAATAATATGCATGTCAATCTCCCCTGGCAGGAAGTGGAGGAGAGATTGACTTCATCACTACTTTTATTTATGATAGGCATTGACATTGAATGAATGCACCGAGCTGTCTGTCTAAATTACTGGCACACAGCTCGGACACCCATGCATACCCCACAAGACATGCCACAAGAGGTTTCTTCACTGTCCCCATGTCCAGAACAGACTATGAGAGGCACATAGTACTACATAGAGCCATGACTACAAGGAACTCTATTCCACATCAAGTAACTGACACAAGCAGTAAAATTAGATTTAAAAACAGATTTAAAAAACACCTAATTTAAATGTCTTGGAATGGCCTTGTGAAAGCCCAGATCTCAATCCAATTAAGAATATGTGGTATGACTTAAAGGTTTCTGTACACCAGGGAACTCATCCCCTTGAAGGAGCTGGAGCAGTTTTTCCTTGAAGAATGGTCAAACATCCCAGTGGCTAGATGTGCCAAGTTTATAAAGACATACCCCAAGAGACTTGCAGCTGTAATTGCTGCAAAAGGTGGCTCTACAAGGTATTGACTTTGTGGGGGTGAATAATTATGCCTGTCTTATTTGTTTGTTTCACAAGAAGAAATGTTTTGCATCTTCAAAGTGGTAGGCATGTGGGTAAATCAAATGATACAAATCCACAAACAATCTATTTTAATTCCAGGTTGTAAGGCAACAAAATAGGAAAAATGCCAAGGGGGGTGAATACTTTCGCAAGCCACTTAACACATGGATTTAGTACTGTAGATACAGTGCCTTGCGAAAGTATTCGGCCCCCTTGAACTTTGTGACCTTTTGCCACATTTCAGGCTTCAAACATAAAGATATAAAACTGTATTTTTTTGTGAAGAATCAACAACAAGTGGGACACAATCATGAAGTGGAATGACATTTATTGGATATTTAAAACTTTTTTAACAAATCAAAAACTGAAAAATTGGGCGTGCAAAATTATTCAGCCCCCTTAAGTTAATACTTTGTAGCGCTTTGTAGCGCCACCTTTTGCTGTGATTACAGCTGTAAGTCGCTTGGGGTATGTCTCTACTCCCTCACGACGCCAGGACAGCGGAGTCAATCACCACCTTCCGGAGACACCTGAAACCCCACCTCTTTAAGGAATACCTAGGATAGGTTAAGTAATCCCTCTCACCCCACCCCCCCTAAGTTTTAGATGCACTATTGTTAAGTGACTGTCCCACTGGATGTCATAAGGTGAATGCACCAATTTGTAAGTCGCTCTGGATAAGAGCGTCTGCTAAATGACTTAAATGTAAATGTAAATGTCTATCAGTTTTGCACATCGAGAGACTGAAATTTTTTCCCATTCCTCCTTGCAAAACAGCTCGAGCTCAGTGAGGTTGGATGGAGAGCATTTGTGAACAGCAGTTTTCAGTTCTTTCCACAGATTCTCGATTGGATTCAGGTCTGGACTTTGACTTGGCCATTCTAACACCTGGATATGTTTATTTTTGAACCATTCCATTGTAGATTTTGCTTTATGTTTTGGATCATTGTCTTGTTGGAAGACAAATCTCCGTCCCAGTCTCAGGTCTTTTGCAGACTCCATCAGGTTTTCTTTCAGAATGGTCCTGTATTTGGCTCCATCCATCTTCCCATCAATTTTAACCATCTTCCCTGTCCCTGCTGAAGAAAAGCAGGCCCAAACCATGATGCTGCCACCACCATGTTTGACAGTGGGGATGGTGTGTTGCTTTTACGCCAAACATAACGTTTTGCATTGTTGCCAAAAATTTCAATTTTGGTTTCATCTGACCAGAGCACCTTCTTCCACATGTTTGGTGTGTCTCCCAGGTGGCTTGTGGCAAACTTTAAACAACACTTTTTATGGATATCTTTTAGAAATGGGTTTCTTCTTGCCACTCTTCCATAAAGGCCAGATTTGTGCAATATACGACTGATTGTTGTCCTATGGACAGAGTCTCCCACCTCAGCTGTAGATCTCTGCAGTTCATCCAGAGTGATTATGGACCTCTTGGCTGCATCTCTGGTCTTCTCCTTGTATGAGCTGAAAGTTTAGAGGGACGGCCAGGTCTTGATAGATTTGCAGTGGTCTGATACTCCTTCCATTTCAATATTATCGCTAGCACAGTGCTCCTTGGGATGTTTAAAGCTTGGGAAATCTTTTTGTATCCAAATCCGGCTTTAAACTTCTTCACAGCAGTATCTCGGACCTGCCTGGTGTGTTCCTTGTTCTTCATGATGCTCTCTGCGCTTTTAACGGACCTCTGAGACTATCACAGTGCAGATGCATTTATACAGAGACTTGATTACACACAGGTGGATTGTATTTATCATCATTAGTCATTTAGGTCAACATTGGATCATTCAGAGATCCTCACTGAACTTCTGGAGAGAGTTTGCTGTACTGAAAGTAAAGGGGCTGAATAGTTTTTGATTTGTTAAAAAAGTTTGAAATATCCAATAAATGTCATTCCACTTCATGATTGTGTCCCACTTGTTGTTGATTCTTCAGAAAAAAATACAGTTTTATATCTTTATGTTTGAAGCCTGAAATGTGGCAAAAGGTCGCAAAGTTCAAGGGGGCCGAATACTTTCGCAAGGCACTGTATGTGGTAGTGGTGGAGAAGGGGCCTGAGGGCACACCGTGTGTTGTGAAATCTGTGAATGTATTGTAATGTTTTTAAAATTGTATAAACTGCCTTAATTTTGTTGGACCCCAGGAAGAGTAGCTGCCGCTTTGGCAGCAGCTAATGGGGATCCATAATAAATACAAATACAAATCCCTCCCAATGTGTTCTCCCATCTCATAAAACATTTCAGAAATAGAATCAGTGTCGTTATTTTTACAATAATTTTGACCCCTATCTTAAAAATAAAATAACATTGTTACTTGTTAAACAAAATCTCTTTCTCTGAGCAATTGTATTACTATAAAATAATATAATGTTAAAAAAGTATGAGCATACAATATAGCTTAGAATATTATTTATTTTATACAGTCTTTTTTGCTCATCTTTATCAAGGGATCCAATCATTTTGGCCCCCACTATACATGTAATAGGATAAGAGGATGAAAGAAGTCTGGAAAGTTATCCAAAAAGGTGGCATTGTCATAGTGACACGGAAAATCATAAAGTGGTTGACATGAGCTATGTTCGAATACCCATACTAACATAATGTATACTACATACTTAATGAGTATATACTACTACTATTAGTTCATTTTAGTATACTGTAAACGGTATCCTTTCAGAACGGTATCCTTTCAGTTGAGCATACCAGCGCTACGTCTGTCTATCGGATGTTGATGCTGTTGCTATGCCACCTCTTGCTAGCTGGTTAGCATAACAAATTACTAGAAAGACATATGACTTCGGGTGTGTTTGTAAATTACATCTGGAGTGCCAGAGTGCGCTCTGGGAGTTCATAAATTCAGAGTGTTGTCAGAAGTTCATTCTTAAATTCAGAGCGTTTCCCTCTCGGAGTGTTCAGAGCGCACAGTGGACGCTCTGGCCAAGGAGTAGGGTTGAGCCGAGCATTCTGACCATCACAACGGCAGTCTAGCACATAAGCTAAATGGCTAGCAACCTCCAGCCACAAATGAGAGACCACCTCACTCTGATCATTTTACTCGCCCTAGCAGAGCTGGTTAGGCTGTTCTCATGTTATCCAGAGCGTTGGTGACTGTAATTGTGCTGCTGGAAACAATTTAATTACGCTTTTTTGCCAATTCCTGACACGGGACATATTGACCATATTCAACAGTTGTTGAGCATTCATAAACTCATCATTTATTCTGCGCTCTGGCACACTCAGACGAGAGAGCTCTGAAAGTAGATAGCCAGAGCAAATGTATGTCCATTGAGAACACACAACAACTATACAATTTAGCTAAGAATGACGTAAATAATCAAGTCAATAAACGTTGGATAGTTAGTGAGATAGCAAATAGATAATATACTGGCAAGTTCAATGTATTAGTAGCCTACCAACGTGAGGTAGCTAGCTAACATACCGGTACCTACTGCTGTAATGATATACTATGCAGGTCATGAGGATAGCATAGCCAACGAATTGTCAGCCAACATAATGTGTAGCGTAACTTATTTGGAATGTCTACTTTATTACATTGCTTTTCTACTTTATTACATTACATTTTCTTAACATTTGCCATAATTAGATAAAGCATTGAATATGTATCCGCACTTGTTTTACTTCGACTGCATATTTTCCACCATTTTCTTCAAGTCATAAAACATTGTGATGCTAAGCCCATTTTCTGTTGAATTGCATTATGGGCCCTAAAAGCACAGAACTTGTGTCCACTGCTTGTAAACTTTGGATTTTGGCGAATGTAGTACATCATCCAGGAACTTTTTACATTCTACCTATATCCATACTATGACCAATAAGCATACTACGTACTCAATTTCTGTCACAAATAGTATGGTTAGTGCGATTAGGATGTGTACTCAAACACAGCTATAGTTCCCTTGTGCTGCTGAATGAAAAAACAACGGCCTTTCTGAAAACGAGTCTCTCTTGTGCTGCTTACATGCCAGACTGGCCTGCCTACAGCATATTGATCGTCTGCTAAATGACTTAAATGTAAATGTTTCAAGAACACTGAGGTCGTGCGATGAGAATATCTGTTTTAATCTTCAGCCACAATCATTTTTTATGTCAAGTGATGTTTTAGAATGAACCAGATGTCCAACGGATTAATAATTCATGGAAGATCAATATCATATAATGACGAACAAATACAGACTACATCAGACACGGAATACCTTGAACTTTGTATCAATACGTTTTTATTTGACAATGGCCAATATGTTGTGAAGTTGAGGTCATATGTGTGAGTCGGGATATAGGCCATATATGTATGTGTATGGTATGGGTACTATAACAAGGACCCTGGCTTCCAGTTGTTAGGCGTCTGTGTGAGTGCCAGAAGGGAAGTGATCAGTGCCTGTCTGTTTGATAAACACAAGGCGGAGGGCTTTCAAAGACCCACACTTTCCCTAGCGAGATAGACCTTATCTGGGCCGGCAGCCATTTCCCCTCCATGCCCCTGCTCTCCCTGGTCCTCTCACACGATGTGCCTCAATTGACACCCTATTGTCTATGTAGTGCACAACTTTTGACTTGGACCCTTAGGCTCTGATCAAAAGTTGTGCACTATATAGGGAATAGGGTACCATTTGTGATGTACACCCAGTTTAATTTAGTCATGTGTCGACACCAAACCACCCTGCCACTGGATAGTCCTGCTGCCCCACTTCTGCCCTCCAATCCTCCAACCACTGTCTGTCTATACGTGCAAGCCATGGCTAACCTGACTCGTCTGAAGTTTCGTTTCAAATCAAATTTGGTTTCGAAGTGTATTTCCTAGCAAAAATGTTTAGGTAAGATATTATATCCTCCATGTACTTAGTAGAACCCCCATTCTCTCAGTTCTGTAGCTGTTCTGAATACTGCTAAAAAGAGGAAGTTTCATCAGCTCTTATGAAACAGAGTCACGAGCAACAGCACACGTGCGTCCTGCTGTTGTAATGTTCAGAATCACCCTTGCTGCCTTTATCACCTTCTTTAATATCGACCCTCCCTTCTTGCTGCCAAGTTTACTGTAAACCTAAGCAGTGAGGGTACAATAACAGCTTTGGCCCAGACATAAATCATGTCGGAGCCTCTACTGAGATATCTTTCAGCTTGTTTCTTCACTTTTTCATTATGTGTTCATACCATAAGATGAGTTTGATAGATAACCCAGAAGTTACAACCTCAGCTAGACATAAAAAAGACACAATCCAACAATGGATTGAATTGAGACATTCCCCTTCAATATACTGATAGAAGCGTATACATGTCCAAATAAGGGCAAAACCATTCATAGCAGCCTCAGCCACCAATGAGACCTTGTAGGCCTGTGTGTCCGTGTGAGCGGCAGACAAAAGAGGATGCGCTTTCGTTCGCAGAGGGAGGCGGAGTCTGATGATCTCTTCTGCAGGGGTTGGTGGCATGACCACATAGGCGGAGCTGACAACAGAATGAGCCTTCCCGACAGCGCCTGCCTACCCTGGCCTGCGGTTGACAAGGGTTTCTGTACCGAGACGCTGATAGCTGGTTCACATTTTTTTTTTTTTCACCCACCAGCTTTCGTGAAATGACTCAGAATGCCCCAAACTATACATCTAGTATGTAATCAGAAGGACCATGCAAAATGTGATAGAAGTATAAAAAAATATATATCATCTTACATACTACACATGCAGTTTTCCATTAGTTAGGGGAACATTCTATCTATGTTAGCAAAAGCCTTCTGAGAACCTTTTTAGCATGTGTTTGGTGCTAAAGTTAGAACATCCCCTTAATTTCAAACAGAAGTTATCTAGAATGTGGTAACAATGTTCTCAGAATACGCAACATTAATGTTCTAGTTGCATTTTATAGGACATTGAAAGAACATTCATGTTTTCTGAGGGTTAGTTAAATAAACCATGTAGAACAAACATGTGTCTCTGATTAGGAATCACATCAGCTCTTGTCATTGCATTTCTATCGGAGAATATTCCATCAACGTTCCATCAAACATATATAGACCATCAAGGCCTTGATTGGTGAACCACTGAGCCATTCACAGCTCTTTGTTAAGGGAGTCACACATTGTGCCTTTAACATAGTGTTTTCAATGTACATATGTGACATACATGAATACATTATGCATGTTCATTTATATAGTAATTATTATTCAACATGTTCTCACCTGGGATTTGAACTCACAACCACTTGGTTCAAGGCATTCAGATCTTCCTGCTTCTCCACCATGTCAGTGTCATTTACCAGCTAATTTGACTATTCTTTCATCATTGATTTGATTGATTTGTTTCAACAATTTAAGCGGCTTCTGTATAGTTATCTAATGTTGGTGGGGCATATTAACCTGTTTTAATGATACTCCTGAATCACTATGATCAATAAAAGTGTTTCTTGAGTGTACTTTTAACAGAGCTGAGATTTACTTCAAAGTGCATTCATCCTATTGCTTACACATATGAAGTTGTATCAGATATGCACAAGTGCCTAGGGAGGAAGAGGTTAAGGTTGCTTCTGGACAGGTCCTAATACTGGCCCAATAAGTACATGCAACAGAATATGCAATATTAATGTAGATGCGTTTTATGGGACGTTGCAAGAACGTTCATGTATCCAGTTTTCTGAGGGGTAGTTACATAAACCATGTAGAACATTCTGATTAGGAATCACATCAGCTCTTGTCATTGCATCTCTATCTGCAATATTCCATCATCGTTCCACTAAACATACACAGAACATGGTTGCCCTGATTTCAGAATATATTATATTAATGTTCTAGACACCTTCAATGAGAACATTCCTGTTCATAAACAATGTAGAACAAACATATCTCTGATTAGTAATCACATCAGCTCTCGTCATTGCATTTCTATCTGTAATTGTCATGGGTGCTCCCTCTGGCCTCTTGGTCTCCAGGCTGCTCGTTATGGCGCACACATGTCACCATCGTTAAACGCACCTGCACATCAACCAGACTCACCTGGACTCCATCACCTCCCTGATTACACTCCCTTTGGTTCCTTCCCCAGGCGTTATTGTTTATGTTCCTGTGTCAGTTCAGTGTGTTGGTTGTGTTTCTTATTTTGTATTATGTTTTGTGTTTATTTATTAAAACTCTCACTCCCTGAACTTGCTTCCCGACTCTCAGAGCACATCGTAACAGTCCTAATGTATTGCCGAAACATGGCCCAAGTGGTAGCGTTACTTCTGATAGAAACATACCCAGAACATGGTTGTCATATTCTCAGAATATCAGATACAGTGCCTTGCAAAAGTATTCATCCCCCTTGGCGTTTTTCCTATTTTGTTGCCTTACAACCTGGAATTTAAATTGATTTTTTATTTGGATTTCATGTAATGGACATACACAAAATAGTCCAAATTGGTGAAGTGAAATGAAAGACATTCAAAAGAAATTTAAACGGAAAAGTGGTGTGTGTATATGTATTCACCCCCTTTGCTATGAAGGCCCTAAATAAGATCTGGTGCAACCAATTACCTTCAGAAGTCCTATCATTAGTTATATAAAGTCCACCTGTGTGCAATCTGTGTCACATGATCTCAGTACATATACACCTGTCTGAAAGGCCCCCAGAGTCTGCGGCACCACCAAGCACCATGAAGACCAAGGAGCTCTCCAACCAGGTCAGGGACAAAGTTGTGGAGAAGTACAGATCAGGGTTGGGTTATAAAAGAATAGTGGAAACTTTGATCCCATATGGGGCACCATTAAATCCATTATTAAAAAATTGAAATAATATGGCACCACAACAAACCTGCCAAGAGAGAACAGTTCATTCACTACATTTCTCAAAATCACCAAACATTCAAGAAAAATAAAAAATTGTCAAATTATATCTCAGACCTGGAGCATGTAATATCCAATGCTTATTTGTATGACTTATTAAAAACTGCCGATGAATGGCTGCAAAAGATATACAAAGCCTCATAGGCATATCATATTTTTTAAATCTGTGATTACACTGGCAAAATTGGAAAGAAGTGGAAAATTTAAAAAGTGTGCGGAATAATGGTAATGTCTTGCTGACAATTACCTTTATATTTTAGCATGTTGTGAAGAATGAGAATTGTTCCACTGATCAGGTAAATAAAGTAGAAAATAAAATCTCCTGAAAACAAGATTACATAAATCTCCCCCGACACCCTTACCAAATAACTGTTCTATTTATTGTTCCCCCTTTAGAATCAAACTTACACTTTTGGATGATTCCATAGTTACAAATCAGTTTACTATACCAAAGTTCCCTGATAAAATATACTGTAGGTTTGTCTGCTGCCGAGGGAACTAATGCAAGTGTGGATTACAATGGCTTTAGTACATGCTGTCAAAAGGCTGCGTTCTGCAATAGGGACGGGAGTAACAGCAACCTACGTGAGGCGACGTTGGCTCCCTCTGGTGGGATTGCGGGAGCTGGGCAACCCGACACGGACCGCTCTAAGTGGAGGTAATTAGAGAAAAGTCTGTCTTAAAGTTGTTTTTGCGGACTAAAACCTCCCTGTCAATCTCTGCACGCTCAACCCAACACCCCACGGTTTACTACACCTAATTTTCTTGACAACATTGTTCATAAAACAGCGCTACCGTGCAACTCTTTTTACAATTGTATACACTCAGTGGAGAAGGTTCTCTGTCTCCATTCACCGCTGCAATCTTGAGGGGCGTTTCTTTAAAACATGCACCCAATCCCCTTGATCCCTTACATAACTAGACCAATCATATGCTTCAATGTAGTTCACAGTGTTGTGTCAAGACAGGACAATTAGAGGTTCCGCTCGTGATGTTTAATTGCAGGCGCAGATGCTACGATTTCAAAACGATTTGGAGTTGAAAAGTTAACACGCTGACTATACAATGGACTAATTAGCCAAATAAATGTAGTCTTTTTCAATGCGTTAGATATAAGCGGTGTGCCGTGAGAGTGTGAGAAGAGGGTCAAATACGTGTCTCATGGCCAATGCGTAAGAGTTGGCAGCTTTGCTTAGTCTTGCAATTAAATCAAAGGGGCAGTATTGCGTCAAATCAAATATGGCTGCCATAAAAACTGAATTTTGTAAATAAGAAACATTGATGTGTACAACACTCATGCCTATACGGACAGTTGGTGTGAATCAATTTGATTCTGAATCCAATATGGCCGACATGATTACACTCAAACACCTTAGCCAGCATAAACTAGCCCTTGTTAATTTTGTATTGTTATTCTGTCTTCAAAATGGTTTCATAAGGCTCTTGGTATATCTACTGCAGTACTATGAATGTATTTATTATGGATCCCCATTAGCTGCTGGCAAGGCAGCAGCTACTCTTCCTGGGGTCCAGCAAAATTAAGGCATTTGTAGAATTTAAAAAACATTACAATACATTCACAGATTTCACAACACAGTGTGCCCTCAGGTCCCTACTCCACCACGACCACATATCTACAATACATAACCCGTGTGTGTGTGTGTGTGTGTGTGTGTGTGTGTGTGTGTGTGTGTGTGTGTGTGTGTGTGTGTGTGTGTGTGTGTGTGTGTGTGTGTATAGTGCATATCAAATTTTATTGGTCACATAGATGTGTTTAGCAGATGTTATTGCGGGTGTAGCGAAATGCTTGTGGTTTTAGCTCCGACAGTGCAGTAATATCTAACAATTACACAACATATACCCAATACACACATCTATGGAATGGAATTAAGCATATAAAAATATATGGACAAGCAATGTAAGAGCGGCATTAAAACAAGGTACAGTAGAATAGTATAGGATACAGTATATACATGTGAGATGGGTAATACAAGATATGTAAACATTATTAAAGTGACTAGTATTCCATTTATTAAAGTGACAAGTGATTTCAAGTGTATGTATATAGGCAGCAGCTTCTATGTGCTAGTGATGGCTATTCAACAGTTTGATGGCCTTGAGATAGAAGCTGTTTTTCAGTCTCTCGGTCCCAGCTATGATGTACCTGTACTGATCTCGCCTTCTGGATGATAACGGGTTGAACAGGCAGTGGCTCGGGTGGTTGTTGTCCTTGATTATCTTTTTGGCCTTCCTGTGACATCAGGTGCTGTCGATGTCCTAGAGGGCAGGTAGTTTGCCCCCGGTGATGCGTTGTGCAGACCGGACCACCCTCTGGAGAGCCTTGCGGTTGTGGGCGGTGCAGTTGCGGTACCAGGTGATACAGTCTGACAGGATGCTCTCGATTGTGCATCTGTAAAAGTTTGAGGATTTTAGCTTCCTGATTTCTTCAGCCTCCTGAGGTTGAACAGGCACTGTTGCACCTTCTTCACCACACTGTCTCTGTGAGTGGACCATTTATGTTTGTCAGTGACGTGTACGCCGAGGAACTTGAAGCTTTCCACCTTCTCCACTGCAGTCCCGTCAATGTGGATAAGGGGGTCAACTATAAATGCTGTTATTGTGAAGTGGAAACGTCTCTAGAAGCAACATCAGCTCAGCCGCAAAGTGGTAGGCGACACAAGCTCACAGAATGGGGCCGCCAAGTGCTGAAGCGCATAAAACTCGTCTGTCCCCGGTTGCAACACTCACTACTTAGTTCCAAACTGCCTCTAGAAGCAAAGTCAGAACAAGAACTGTTCGTCGAGAGCTTCATGAAATGAGCTTCCATGGCCGAGCAGCCGCACACAAGCCTAAGATCACCACGCGCAACGCCAAGCGTCGGCTGGAGCGTTGTAAATCTCGCCGCCATTGGACTCTCGAGCAGTGGAAATGCGCTCTGTGGAGTGATGAATCATGCGTCACCATCTGGCAGTCCGACAGACAAATCTGGGTTGCCAGGAGGACTCTACTTTCTCCATGGGGCATCCGCCAACTATAAAGTTTGGTGGAGGAGGCATAATGGTCTGGGGCTGTTTTTCATGGTTCAGTCTAGGCCCCTTAGTTCCAGTGAAGGGAAATCTTAACGCTATAGCATGCAATGACAATTTAGACTATTCTGTTCTGGCAACATTTCGGGGAAGGCCCAAAGCAAGGTCCATATAGAAATACTTTGTGGAGATTGGTGTGGAAGAACTTTACAAGCATGGCCAGTGCCCTGACCTCAACCCCAATGAAAATCTTTGGGATGAATTGGAATGCTGACTGCGAGCCCAACCTCACTAATGCTCTTGTGGCTGAATGGAAGCAAGTCACCACAGCAACGTTTTAACATCTAGTGGAAAGTCTTCCCAGAAGAGTGGAGGCTGTTATAGCAGCAAAGGGGGGAACCAACTCCATATTAATGCCCATGATTTTGGAATGTTTGATGAGTAGCTGTCCACATACATTTGGTTATGTCATGTATCTAGGAGCATATGCGACCAAAATGGTAGCACTTTAGAGCCCTGGTCGAGTATTGAGAATATACAATTAACTGCCTTTGAACGTGACAAACCTGGGGGTAACCGCCCTGTCAATGTCACAGCATAGACACCTGGCTTGAAGTTACCTGAACAAGAAAAAGTGAAAACTAACACAATAGCACTACAACAGAATGAAATGAAACTGAATAAGGGGCTGAATAATTTTGCACGCCCAATTTTTCAGTTTTTGATTTGTTAAAAAAGTTTGAAATATCCAATAAATGTTGTTCCACTTCATGATTGTGTCCCACTTGTTGTTGATTCTTCACAAAAAAATACAGTTTTATATCTTTATGTTTGAAGTCTGAAATGTGGCAAAAGGTCGCAAAGTTCAAGGGGGCCGAATACTTTTGCAAGGCACTGTACCATCTTTCGATTCCCCTTCATCTGAAGGTACGACTCAGTTGTCACAGCCATCATATTCAAACTGGTCAATAGTCTGTTTAGGGACAAGAGAAAGATGGATTGAATGATTACACATATAGTTAGCCATGCGCATTTCCACACGCCCTAGATCAGAGTTATATTACACACAAACATTTCAGCAAGCTTTACATTGAATAGATAGCAGCAAGCTTTTAAAAAAGTTGCATTCGATAAATAGTAATTAATGTTAGCTAGGAAACCTCATGTAAATGACTGTTTACAAAGGCATGCCACTGCCAAGTGTTTGACTTTGCTAACATTAGCTTGCCAGGATAGTATTTGTATTTACCTTCACAAGAGAACATAGAAGGCATGCCCGCAAATGGTGGAGGTCCTTGGGACAAGTCTCCAAAGCCATCGAGACAAATAAGTTGATATTTCAAGAATCTACCTGCAAAATCAATAGTTTCAAAACCCTTTTTTGAGCTTCGAAAGGCCCGTAATCGCTTCAAACCTCGGTTTAGATAGCACAGACACAACGTCTATATTGAAGGTTAGGGACACAGTTGTTCCCACTTCTTCCTTCATTTAAAATTCCATAATGCCCCAGGGCCTGAGATGGTGGCACTGCCATTTCCATAAAAGTCACGAAGTCCACCTACTTAAACATGCAACATATCTGGATCCTGCTGATGAGAGGCCAACTCTGCAGCCTATCCAACACCGTGGAGTCTTCAGGACGACCATTCGTTCCCTTAACCCTTTTACCAGCCTCTACATAGAACATTCTCTGGACTGCCCTGACTCAGGCAACCTCATTCTCTTTCGCTCTCATCGGGCATTTCAAAGATGTAGCTTCTTGGTTCCCACCAAATCGGACATGATGATTCACATACCCCCAACTTCACCCAGGCAGGTAGGGATTCCATATCAAAAACAGAAGAACAGACAGACTCTTTACTTTTACTCCAATCACCACACAATTCATCCGACGTACATAAACCATTCCAAGGATATTCTTAATTTGTTCAACCTTGACGTCCCACAAGACGCCAGATATTACCCCCTTTACGGGTGCCCTGCTCTGGAGAGCAACGCACAACATGGCATATTTATCTGTTCCTCGGACTTACAAGCCCACTTCTCGTGATCCTCACAACCTTTACTTTACCCCACTACCTCTTCCACCAGTTTGGATATCTGAAACAGGTTTCTAAAGTTTGGTATTTCATCCAGTTGCTCATCTTCAAAAAAAAAATGCACTCCTACAAGATAAATGGGGACTCTAGCTGAGCTCTTCATTTTGATCTCCAACACAACTTTGGTCCGTTTCCCATTTTTTGGACAACAGTCCCATCATCCTCGATTTGGCTTCTACCACCATTAGAATCTAGATCCACATTTGCTACTGCAATTTAGTCAAATAAAACCCTTAGGGTGTCTCTCACAGTTGCAGTGCATCTGCACATGACACGATAATTCAGACAGCCAAGCGAGCTTTGCCCTCATGTGGGTGCTAGCAAGCAGGCTGGGGCTGGAAGCTATAGGGAGCTTTGATTGGTCAATAGCATTGCTATATCGCAGAGTATTTGCATAAAGTTCAGCTTTCTCCTACTTTGGTCCTGCCCTGTTCACGCACCCTCGTCCATGTTCCCATCGCCCAACAGTCCCTCCGCCAACTTCGCTTCCCTCCATTTCAAATGAATGGGGATCCTTTGTTTAATCGCCCCAATCATGTTATGTGGAAATGCACTGTTATAATAGATTTACACATGGAACGACAGGGAGAGATGACACATCTGAAGCCATTCCGTTACTATTCTTTGGGTACTGAATTCATTTTACGTGACGTCGGCACTCTAGTCCAACCACACTAGTCAAATCAAAATCTAATCAAATGTTATTGGTCGCATACATATATTTTGCAGATGTTATCACAGGTGTAGTGAAATGCTTATGTTCCTAGCTCCAACAGTGCAATAATACCTAACAATACAAAACAATACATGCAAATACAAAAAAAGGAATTAAGAAATATAGAAATATTAGAACGAGCAATGTCAGTCTGGAATATAATATATGATGTGATGGTGTGTATAGACTTTATGGACAGTATGTGAATAGAAAAGGTATACAGCAGTAGTTATATAGGATGAGCCGTGACTAGAATACAGTAAATATGTAGAAGAGTTCAAATGGTTATTCCATCAAACTTAAGGTGACCAGATTTCTGAAATGAAAACCGGGGACATTTCCAGTTCGGCGGTCAATATATCATTAAAATATCCAATGTTATTATCTATGAAATAAAAAAGGGGGACAATTCCGATTTCATGTATTCAGTCTAACAGGCACACTGCGATAGACAGAGAACAACTATATTACAGAAACACTACAGACAAGACAGAACTGTCCAATCTGAACAGCCATTCAGTGGTCCTGCTAGAATAAGAGCAGAAGAGAACATGAGCAAAATTGAAAAAACAGACAATAGTATATGTGAAATACTTAACATAAAAGAAATAAGATGCTGATGAGATTGGTAACTACATAATATACTTATTCCAACCTAATCTGTATATTTCTCAAAAGAATGTATTTTCTTCAGGATTGCTCTGCCTTTGGCCAGCTTCTCCATGAACTCCTGGCAGGGGAGGTTAAGGTTTGTCTTCACAATAAGCATGGCCTTGATGGTAGGAACAGTGAAGCTATTTCTTGCTGCTGTCCATATATCATTCATTTGGGAGAACACTCTCGACTGGTGCATTACTTCCAGGTAAGCACATGACAACAGACGCTAATCTAGCCAGGAGAGTGTGTGGGATGTCATTCTATTTGAAGTCGGTAACCACCGTGCTCCATCTCTGACTAAGCGGTGTCTCAGATGTTTTCCATTCTTCAAGCGATCCCCCCTTTAGGAACTCTTGCAGGCCAGTAACTTCGTAACACAATGCATCCTCATTGATGGTCACATTGGGGCATTTTTCCTGCAGTGTGCCTGCTGCCTTCTGGATCTCATCACGCAGAGGTTGCCTTTTTAAAAGGAGACAATGTAAATATTTTAGATTATCTGTGTGCTTTCCCAATGCTTGCAAGTAGTTCACAGCCATAGTGAAGAATGATTGGGATGTTTTGAGAAAGCTCTCTTTAGACATGTCTCCATTTTCCTCTAGCTCTCTCAGAAGTCCTCTGACCAAAACTGGAATGAAGTTTTCATCACATCTTGCAGTCAATTTTGCCTCAACCTTTCTCAGAATTGCAGCGGAGTCCACAGCACAGTGGTCCTGGCCTCCAAGCATCTTGATCGTGTCACTGAATATAGTCAAGTTTCCATGGACAAAGGCCAGCCAAAGTTCAGTCAGTGGATCTTCGAACATTGTTCGTAGGACAACAGGGCATTTGTCTTCAGAAATAAAAAAGGATTTCAATGGCACATACATTTTCAACACTCTTTTTAGAGCAAGGAGCATGGACATCCAGCAAACATTGCTGTGTCCTAAAATATTATGGTACTCCTGGCCAACAAACTCACAAAAGCCGTTCAGTCTTTCTACCTCTGACAGTGAAAATATGAACATAATTCAAATATCTTTGTGAGCAGATACTCAACATCATATCCAAAGCTGTTCTGGCCGTGTTATGATGTGGGCAGGACAACCTAAGCCAATCACCTACCGCTGCAGAGCATTTTTATCTTTGGTATGGACATTGACCCTCCCCAGCCTATTCAGTCCTCCAAAGTTGGTATTTGTTGCCGGCAGAGAATGTTTTCCAGGTTACATTTTTGGATGACCACCAGGACCTCAGCTGCAATTTCCTCTGCTGTTTCTCCATTCAATTCAACAAAATCAAGCAGTTTTGTTTCCACAGATGTGCTGCCATCATATATCTGACTACTATTGGCAGCAGCTTTACATGTCCAAGATTGGACGCATCAATGGACAGGGACACAAATTCAACCTGGTCTAGGTCCTGTTTTACCAAAGTAGTTGCCCATGTTACTAACACGTTACTCACTATGGCGTCACATTTTGTCCTAGCACATGTAAACTTTGGCTCATAAAGCTTCCGTGTCAGTTGTGCTGTGCAGTCCATAGATCTGTAACTATGATTGTGTCTCATAGTGTGGTATGCAAAGACACCCGCCTGCACAGCTAGACCATATTCTTCTTAGGAAGGCTCTACCCTCTTGAAGAATGTGGTGACAGAGGACATACCAACACGGGCAATCAGAGGCTTTATGCTTTTTTGTCTGCTGATGTTCTACCACTGCCGTTCTTCACTGGCTGCCAATTGAAAGAGAAGATGCAGTGAACCATTCTATCGTCTTGACCTATGTGTATGAAATGGAAATGATCTCATCACGTTTATCATAAAAAGTGCATTTCCATTTCTTGGAAAGAGTCATTGTATCTCCTCTGTCTGCTCTTCTTCACTCTCCTTGTGCCACTCTTACTTATGCTCTTAACTTTTTATTCTCCTCCAATCTTTCTCCTATTTTCTTCTTTTCCTTCTCTTCACCTTTCCACCTCACTCTCCTTGCTTCACTCTTTTTACTCCCTTCATTTTTCCTTCTCCTTCCTCTCCAATCTGTATTAATAAATAGCATACTGTAGCGACCCGCACAGACAGCTGTGTGTTATGTGTTAGGCTAGGAGGTGGTTGTGTTGTACTGACCAGTACCCGGTGTTCGCGGGGTCCGACATGTCAATCAACCTGCTATCTGCCAATCACGGGAATGCCTGGAATGTTCTGATGCCGGGCATCCTGGTGGTTGGCGGAGTGGCGTGGAGGAGGGTTGGGCAGGGGGGTGGAGCATTGGAAGTTAAGACCAGGTTCAGCCTTTGTTCTCTCTCTCTTACGTCTGGGCTTCACAAGAGAAGGTCACGATTGGCTTGTGGGTTATCTGTCATCTATTTGGCGTGTGCTACGGCCCAAACAGTAGCCTCTGCCAAACAGTAACCGTCAATTCGCAAACTCAAGCCTCTGTCTGGACAATTGTTCATTTATGATCTAGTCAGGTCATTACAATACTATCAGATAACCAAAGTATTTTAACAGATTCCCATTGCTTGCCTCATGTTTGTATTTTATCTCAAAAACATTGTTTGGAATAATAAATTGTCAGGCTCTGTAACCATATCTTTACCTTTCCTCCTCTGTCTCCTTCCTTCTCTTCTTCCTAACCAGTCTTCCTCCTCTCCACTGCTAATGCTATCCATGAACATTTCTAAATATATTTTCACACTACTTATTATAATGCCAAACCATTAAAATTGTAATCTACAAAAATATTCTCTGAATAAATTGTGCATTCATTTAATTTCATATTTTCAAAATAGCCCGTCCACTGCATGTTTACATGTGGACGTTTTTTAACCTAGCTACCATAACAGTAGCTAGCTAACCTAGTCGACATAGGTTATGCTAGCTAACGTTATCTATTTAAAACCTTATAGAGCAGATCATATATCTATATAATAAATTGTGACATTATAATATCACTAGCTAGTATCTCAAACTAGTGTAATTTACCTGTAATTTACCAGATCATATATCTATATAATAAATTGTGACATTATTATATCACTAGCTAGTATCTCAAACTAGTGTAATTTACCTGGCTTGAAAAGACGTTTGTGGTGATGTTGTGGATTCACTTGACACTTGCTTCTGGACGAGTTTTCCACAGCAGTCTTCTCTAAAACTATCGCGAGCAAGTAGTTAGAAGAGTGAATGAAGCTGCTATAGCAAGCAGCCCCTTCAATTGGCCTAAAACAAGCACAACGCGATTGAGACGTCAATCCGTAGGCTCTGCTGCCCGGTCTTTCTTGCCAGGTAAAATATTTCACTTTGCAGTCTGTTTTTAACGCACAGTTAAAACCGGGGACATTTTCGGGGACAGCTCCAGCCGGGGACAGGCCACCAAAAACGGGGACGTCTGGTCACGCTAATCAAACTTCAAATTATTAGAATATAGTACGCAACGCTGAACAGAACAACCAGGTTGAGGGTCAGTGGCCGAAGCCCGCGAATAGGAATATTCCAAATTCAGACAGAAGGGGGAGTCAGATCGCTATGATCGCCAGGAACTTTACTTTTGGTGTCTAATTTTAATTGTTGCGCTACTTGTGCTGCATGTTGATGTTAAGTAGGCAGCTACAGTAGCTGAATGATGTTAACATCTTCGGGTTTTATTTAATTAAATGTATTTTGTTTCATCTGGGTGCTACGTCACTTACTAACACCCTAGTATCAATCAGTAGCTCCGGTTCTCCTCAGTCCGACAAAACACTGAGAGTGAAGGGCATGTTTTGCAAATGACTCCTTTGTAAAATGTCCATAACGTGAAATAAAACATCCTAAGTTTGATGCTGTAGATATTGTTATAAGGGAGTGTGAGACTATTGATACATGTCACTTTCAGAGTTTTATTGTTATTGATATAGTTTACAAAGTGCTAAAAATCATTGCTGTTGCTAGCTAGCATGCCTTTCTGTGATGCATACAGTTAGCTGAGCTTCTGACTGATGCTATCGTTGCATTGTGGGAGATGTAGGTTTAACCCTCTATGGTCTGAATGGGATTAAGGTGATTTCACGTTGTAGCTTGTTTGTAATTACAGTGTTTTTGTACATTAGTTATTGTATTTTAATACGGTCAACACTGAAAGCACCTAGAAATGTATTGGGGATGTGAGACAGGATATGTGTTTTACCTTTCTTCATGCTCCTGTATAGAACAACTTGTCAGATGCATTGGAGACTGATGTGTTCCTGTCCTGTCTTTTCACAATACTGTTGCAGGTATGGTTCTATTGTCAAAGAATTAAGATGATACATTCTTTGTATTAAGGACTGGTTATTATGTTATACTATACATTGTGGCTTTATGTATGAATGTGATTGTGTGAGTTTGAGAAAACACAGAGAGAAAGAACAACTCATCAGATAGTGCATTGGAGACTGATGTGTTCCTGTCCTGTCTTTTCACAATACCATTGCAGATCGGCATAAAAGCCAAGAAGACTGTCGTGGTGTCGTTCTTCATTTCTTGGTTCTCCTGTGGTACATCTAAAGACCGCTACATATACATATGGGGGGGGACCTCTAAAACAGTATGTAAACATGATTAAAGGTGCCCTGTGTTCAATGACTATGTAGGGCAGCAGTCTCTAAGGTGCAGGGTAGAGTACTGGGTGGTAGCTGACTAGTAACAGTGATTAATGTGATGTGTTGGGCTGAGCGCACCACCCTCTGGTGAGCCCTGCGGTTGTGGACGGTGCAGTTGCCATACCAGGCGGAGATACAGCCTGACAGGATGCTCTCAATGGTGCATCTGTGGATGTTTATGGGGGTCTTAAGGGCCAAGCGGAATTTCTTCAGCCACCCGAGGTTGAAGAGGTGTTGTCTGTATGGATAGACCATTTCAGGTTGTCGAGGAACATGAAGCTTTTCACCCTCTCCCCTGTGGCCCTGTCAATGTGGATGGAGGCGTGCCCCCTCTGCTGTCTCCTGAAGTCCACGATCAGCGCCTTCATTTTGTTGACATTGTGGGAGAGGTTATTTTTCTAGCACCACTCCGCCAGGGCCCTCACCTCCTCCATGTAGGCTGTCTCGTCATTTTTGATGTTGGTAATCAGGCCTATCACTGTTATGTCATTGCAAACTTGATGATTGAGTTGGAGATGTGCGTGGCCATTCAGTCATGGATAAACAGGGAGTACAGGAGGGGGCTGAGCACGCACCCTTGTGGGGCCCTCATGTTGAGGATCAGTCTCGGATCAATTCCATCCTAAATCGTGAAGTTCAGTTTAGTCAGCTATTCCTACCCTTAACACTAACCTCTTACAAGCTCCCAGCCATTCAGGACATACATGCCAGGTGGTGTCTGAGAAAGGCACAAAAAATGGCCAAACACTCAAGCCACTCGAGACATGGACTGTTCTCCATGCTCCCGTCCATGGCGGTACTGTGCATCAAGGATAAGACCAACAGACTCCTAAACAGCTAACTATATACTGACTCTATGCTCTTCCACAGGTCTCTACCTACTCAGACACACACACACATTCACTGTCACTCTTACTCACACATACTCATTACTGACGCGACACACTTACACCCACATGTACACACCCCTACTGCTAAGATGATTATTGGTTTAGATGTATTTTCTTTCTACACACAAATACCCCATAATGTCAGAGAGTGAAAAGAAGGAAGCCTGTACAGAATAAAACAATTCCAAAACATGCATCCTGTTTGCAATAAGGCATTAAAGTAAAACTGCAAAAAACGTGGCAAAGAAATTGCATTTATGTCCTGAATACAAAGTGTTATGTTTGGGGCAAACAACACATCACTGAGTACTGTACCACTCTTCATATTGTCAAGCATGGTGGTGACTGCATCATGTTATGGTTATGCTTGTCATGGAAAGGACTAGGGAGTTTTTGGGATAAAAAGAAACAGAATAGAGCTACGGTAAGTACAGGCAAAATCCTAGAGGAAAACCTGGTTCAGTCTGCTTTCCAACAGTCACTGGGAGACAAATTCACCTAGCAGCAGGACAATAACCTAAAATGGCCAAATATACAGTGGGGCAAAAAAGTATTTAGTCAGCCACCAATTGTGCAAGTTCTCCCACTTAAAAAAGATGAGGCCTGTAATTTTCATCATAGGTACACTTCAACTATGACAGACAAAATGAGAAAAAAAAATCCTGAAAAACCCTGGAGAGAAACAGCACATAGAGATCGTTCACTACAATCTTCTGGGTGATAACCAAGTGGAGCCCAACACTAGAGGTAAAAATAGTGCCTGCAGTCCTGACGGATCATAAAGTCATATGGCTGACTATATAAGAATGTGCAATAATTATGATAAGAAATACTCTGGATGTTATTGGAAATTAAATAACTCATTGTTATTGCATGATTTACAAAATGTGATTAAGAATCTAATTTGTGTTTACTGGAATTTAGCTACCTCTAAGCAGAATATGGGAAATATTGGGAACAGCTGAAATGTAAAATCCTCTCAGCCTGTATTACCTATGGGAAACAGCTTGCTTTAAGAAGGAGATGTGAGGTAGTTGTGCTTTCTAAGAAAATTGCTGACATCAGAGATTGAGCATCTTGATCTTAATGAGGAAGCTAGAGGAGCCTTCATAAGATCCAGAAAACAATGGCTTGAAAAAGGCAAAAAGAACAGTAGATACTTTTTTAATTTGGAAAAGAGAGGGGAAATCGACACACTTTGAAAATGTAAGATTAATGGGGTAACCTCTAAGGATAGAGAGGAGTTATCAGACTTTACCACTAAGTTTTATGAGAATCTTTAGTCTTTAGATAACAGTTTGAGTGACATTAAGGATCTCCTTGATTTTTATAGAGAATTGTGGTATCCTGGGAGGTCTATCGCAGGAGTTGGTGATAGAGGGGAGGTATGTGCCGCGACGTTGGCTCCCTCTGCTGGGAGTACACAGGCTGGGCACCCCGACGCTGATGGCCCAAGTCGAGGTAATTAGGGGAGAGTGCCAACCAAACGTGCATGCCACATAAAGGGAGCACTGTGGCACACCGTAAGGGAAGACACGGAGCAGAATCTGAGAAGGACCGAGCCCAAACCTAAGTTATTTTGTTATGTTTATTTTGTTACCAAGTAAAGTTGTGTTTTCTGACTACAACATCCCTGTATCTGTGTTACTCTGTCCCCGTCTCTGTGTTAATGCACGCTCAACCCAACACCCCACGGTTTACCACATATGGTGGAGAATATGGGCACCTCAGTAGCTTTGGGTGCCGTGCGGTCGAGAGTACGGAGATTACCATGGAGGTAAACTCGCTCAGTTTATCCTCAGCCAGCAGAAGCAACAGGCTCTCCAGGAGCTAGCACTTGTGGAGCAGCGCCAACAAAACCTCAGACTGGTAGCAGAGGTAGCCCAGTTGAAGGGTGGGATGTCTCAGGAGTCTAGCCTGAATCAGTTCCTGGTCAAGTTAATGGAGGAAGATGACGTGGCGATGTATTTGTGCACCTTGGAGAGGACTGTGCAGAGGAAGGATGGCCCAAGCCCAAGTGGGCCAGCCTTTTGGCACCCTATCTCTCTGGGAATGCCCAGAAGTCCCACCTCGACTTCAACGTCGACCAGGCAGCGAATTATGAGGGACTCAAACGTGAGATCCTGAGCCGATATGGATACAGCCTCGCACACTGTATACAACTGGTCCACCATCTCCCCCCGCGCTCAGATTAACAACCTGATGCGTCTGACCAAGGGCTGGCTACTGATAATCTACCCGATAATAGATCAGATTCAATTTAGACTACATAAGCCTACAAACAATTACAATGGCAAAGTCACAAGAAGGGCTCTCGACTTTGAGCAGAAGCCATTCTTGTTATTATTGTGACTATGCCATTGTAATTGTTTGAGCTCCTCTATGGCCGTAGGGCCCTGCGGACTGCTGGACCCAGTCAAAGAGGTCTGGAAGGAGCAACCGACCCCCCTTCGCAGCATGGTGGAACACATGGAGGAGATGAAGGAGAGGATGATGGCAATTTGGCCAGTGGTGAGGGAGCACATGGCCCAGGTGCAACGCGCCCAGGAGCTCGTATACAACCGGAGGCCTAACCACGAGAGTTCCAAATCAAATCAAATTGATTTATATAGCCCTTCGTACATCAGCTGATATCTCAAAGTGCTGTAGAGAAACCCAGCCTAAAACCCCAAACAGCAAGCAATGCAGGTGTAGAAGCACGGTGGCTAGGAAAAACTCCCTAGAAAGGCCAAAACCTAGGAAGAAACCTAGAGAGGAACCAGGCTATGTGGGGTGGCCAGTCCTCTTCTGGCTGTGCCGGGTGGAGATTATAACAGAACATGGCCAAGATGTTCAAATGTTCATAAATGACCAGCATGGTCGTATAATAATAAGGCAGAACAGTTGAAACTGGAGTAGCAGCACGGTCAGGTGGACTGGGGACAGCAAGGAGTCATCATGTCAGGTAGTCCTGGGGCATGGTCCTAGGGCTCAGGTCAGTTGAAACTGGAGCAGCAGCATGGCCAGGTGGACTGGGGACAGCAAGGAATCATCATCATGTCAGGTAGTCCTGGGGCATGGTCCTAGGGCTCAGGTCCTCCGAGAGAGAGAAAGAAAGAGAGAAGGAGAGAATTAGAGAACGCACACTTAGATTCACACAGGACACCGAATAGGACAGGAGAAGTACTCCAGTATAACAAACTGACCCCAGCCCCCGACACAAACTACTGCAGCATAAATACTGGAGGCTGAGACAGGAGGGGTCAGGAGACACTGTGGCCCCATCCGAGGACACCCCCGGACAGGGCCAAACAGGAAGGATATAACCCCACCCACTTTGCCAAAGCACAGCCCCCACACCACTAGAGGGACATCTTCAACCACCAACTTACCATCCTGAGACAAGGCTGAGTATAGCCCACCAAGATGTCCGCCATGGCACAACCCAACTGGGTGAGAAGATCCTGGCAACCATCTCTGCAGCACTCCACCAATCAGGCCTTTGTAGTGATTGGAAGCCACTCCAGTAAAAGGCACATGACCACCCGCTTGGAGTTTGCCAAAAGGCACCTAAAGAATCTCAGAACATGAGAAACAAGATTCTCTGGTCTGAGGAAACCAAGGATTGAACTCTTTGGCCTGAATGCCTAGCGTCACGTCTGGAGGAAACCTGGCACCATCCTTACGATGAAGCATGGTGGTGGCAGCATCATGCTGAGGGGATGTTTTTCAGTGGCAGGGACTGGGAGACTAGTTAGGATCGAGGCAAAGATGAATGGAGCAAGGTACAGAGCGATCCTTGATGAAAACATTATTATTCTACATTTTTCCCTCTCCCTTATTTCTATGTGTAATCCCTCTGGCTGTTCAGTTTGTGTTTTGCATGTTACTGTTTAATAAAATTGCACGCCGTCACCATGTGCCATGTGCTCAAGTTGAAGCCAAATTACCTTAGCCATTAGCCCAATGTTGATAGATGCATCCAGCTATATACTTATGTGGGTGAGTGTTTTATTTAATATGATAATAACATGCATTCAATATGATTGAATACATGTTATTAACACAGTGTGCTAGTAACATATCTTGAGACTTCAGGAACTAGCTTGACTGCTATGTTAAACAACTGCATTAATCGTTGCTTCGGTTATCAACAGCCATGTGGCTATTGTAGTCTTCACTGTAGGTAGAAAAACAGGGATCTCTAAAGTTGCCCCAGGTTGTAACGGTATTCGTCATCGGAAGATGAGGAATCATCGGACCAAAGCGCAGCGTGGTAAGTGTTCATGCTTACCTTATTAAAACTGAACTCTAATAACAACGGGAACCACCGAAACAGTCCTGACAGGTGCAAAACACTAAACAAAAATTAACTACCCATAAAAACCCTGTGGGAAAAAGCTACCTAAGTATGGTTCCCAATCAGAGACAACGATAGACAGCTGTCCCTGATTGAGAACCATATCCGGCCAAAACAAAGAAATACAAAAACATAGAAAAAGGAACATAGAATGCCCACCCAAATCACACCCTGACCAAACCAAAATAGAGACATAAAAAGTCCTAAGGTCAGGGCGTGACACAGGTGAGGCAGGCAGCATGCAGGCAGCATGCAGACGCATTACCTAATCGGTCTGGAACCAATTGGCACGTTTGAGCGAATCACTTTTGTCAAGATGGTGACCATAGTTGGTCATTGTCTTTCAATGTGTGTTGAAATAGGTTATAAAAATTGTCCAACTACATGTCGACTGCATAAAAGTGATGTGATCAAAGGTAATGTTTCTTATGAAGTCGCCTTCAAGTTGCTGCAGTTGTTCTTTGGGTTTGATTGGCGGATCGCAACCAACTTTTAGGTGTATACCACCACCTACTGCACTGTTTCTGTGTTTGGCCTGATATGCTTCTCAATCAGAGGCAGATGTCTCTGATTGGGAACCATATTTAGGTAGCTTGTTTTGTGTTGGGATTTGTGGGTGATTGTTTCCTGTCTTTGTACCAGATAGGACTGTTTTCACATTTGTTGTTTTGTAATTTGAAGTGTTCAATTGGGATTTATTATTAAAGAAGAACACTCACAACGCTGCAGTCTTCTCTTTTTTTAAATTTGTTTTATTTTTACCTTTATTTAACTAGGCAAGTCAGTTAGGAACAAATTCTTATTTTCAATGACAGCCTAGGCACAGTGGGTTAACTGCCTGTTCAGGGGCAGAACGACAGATTTGTACCTTGTCAGCTCGGGGGTTTGAACTTTTTTCACCACCTTCCGGAGACACCTGAAACCCCACCTCTTTAAGGAATACTTAGGATAGGATAAAGTAATCCTTCTCACCCCCCCCCTCCCCCCCTTAAAATATTTAGATGCACTATTGTAAAGTGGCTGTTCCACTGGATGTCATAAGGTGAATGCACCAATTTGTAAGTCGCTCTGGATAAGAGCGTCTGCTAAATGACTTAAATGTAAATGTAACTTGCAACCTTCCGGTTACTAGTCTAACACTCTAACCACTAGGCTACCCTGCCACCCCAGGAAGAAAGCTAACAACACTGTTTGACATCGCTAGAATTTCTGTATTTTCATCGTAAAATAAAACAAAACATTATTATGATAACATTCCACCCATGAATCCAAATAGGGAACTTATGGTCATTGACTGCAGGAAAGGGCTACAAAGCTAACTACTTTCATTAGCTATCAATATGCACTTGATTAAGTTGTCACTCTGATTTGGTTTGTTTTTGGATTCTCAAACAGCCGAAGATATGGAGCTCGAAGAAGCACACCTCACCATTCCCACCAACCCCAACAACGTCCCTACGAAACTGCCTGGTGAATAACCCCAAAACTGCCATGTGAATAACCCCAAAAATCAAACAATATGTTGGGGATCCCTGTGGTGTTAAAGCAGAGCTGCTGTCACCTCAGAAGCAAATGTTTGACACCATTGACTGTTTCAAAACGACCAACTTTACAAGTTTAAACCGCCAGCTGAATCTTTGTCGGTTCAGGAAGATGACCCATGGCCCCAGGGGCTCGGGAAAATAATGATTGCTCAATGGACAGGATACAACACCACTTCCAACCCCAACTTCAAACAAGATCCATCCAAACTGCTGGTGAATCTAAAGAGGCTGAGGAGCAAAAACAAGGCGAAGATGGAAGCTGCCCAATAAGTGAACTGTCGGTCCCCCAAAAGTTTCTGGCGACTCATGGCCAATAGTGATGGTGGTGAGGAGGAGGTCAAAGTAAAGAAAAGAGCTTCACTCAAATTGTCAATCATGTCTGTAACCTGTATTTAAAATGAAACCAGTAACTACAGTAATTTAATTGCCAATAACTCAAATAACAGTCTTATTTGTGCCATAACATGTGTTTCATAATGTCTCAGCCTTGCTATAATTCGATGTTTCCACAGGCTACATGTTTGTTCGACAGGTACACCGACCGTCTCCTTACCAACAGTACAACCAAAGCAGAATCCAGACCATGAAGGAGTATGATTGGACCCCCATCCCACCCCGCGGCTGTATCATGGGTCATGGAGATGTCCCCTCCCCTACGACCATCTACACAGACAAGGGAATCCCCATATCCGTCATCCACCGCTTCCCTTCAGACACTTCCTGCTCTGTGCAGTCCAGTCCAGCTACTGCACACATCCAGCAGGCTTCACAAAGCCTGGCAAACCCTAGGCCCAAATTCAACACCTTCATCCCTCACCATGCTGGTTTTTATTCCCCTGGTAACTATAATAAACCGTGCCATGGAAGCACCCATTAACTACACACAGAAACACTTTGATTTCCTCATAAACTGCTGTAGAGGTTTAATTAACATACTTTTTGATTGTGTTTGTTTCAATGGACAGGTTCAATGTTCAATGGACTCAAACTGCCATAGTGTCCACCAGACAACTCCCTCATACTCTCATTACAGCTACTACCAGGTAGGTTGAAATCAAACTGCTAGGCCTACTCATACAGCAGCATGTCGGTGAATCTGCCCAGTTAGATCTAAAATTCAATATGCATGGAAATATGGGGAGCATATAAGTCAAAATGTAATGCTTGAACATGAAATTGCGGGGCTTTTATGCATTGCTATGAAATTGATATGATTAATCCTGATTTCTAGCCAACCTGTCCTGTGGGGTTTTAGTATCATGGCAATCAAAACCAGGACTGGCAGAGCAGGGAAAACAAGGAGACCAAGAAGAGTGAAGTCAACTTGGACACAGTTTTCCAGATAGTGGACGAGCTGCACCACAGTTCCCCCAAAATACGCATGGTCAAACTGTAAACCCCAGAGCGCCAGCATCCGGTCCTGGCCACCTCTATATCATCAGGGCCCCAGCCCACCACCAATATCAACAGCTCACCATCTCTTCCCAGATTGACTCCTCTGTCAAATCCAGCTTCCTGCCTGGCACAATACTGATGGATGCCAGCACAGTGACTCCACGAGGGTCCATCATTATAACAGTCCCGGTGAACATGCCTTCTCAAGGAATTGCCATCATGGTCGGTGGTCATGCAGCTGATCAGCCAGTCAAGAGGGAGGAGGAACCTTTGCCTGTCGACGCCTATCAGAAGGTTATCTAGCCTAGCTTAGTAAAAACATGGTACATGGAGGCTATTATTCATCAAGAAACAAACCAGGGTACCTAAGCTCATCGTATAGTTTAATAATTTGAGGTTTAAAGAATTTAGAATTGTGAATGTAAAGAGAAAGCAAAGATACTCAGTCCATATTCCTTGGTTATATTATTTAAAAAAAACATGTATCCTATGGATGGTTATCAGGGATCCTGATGAACTCTGTTTTATAATAAGAGGTTGATCATGCTGCGATTTATCCCAGTGCCCTAAGGAAGCATCCAAGTACATCACCAAGGTGAAGGACGTAAAGGAGATCAAGGGGGTGGATGCAGAGGTCTGCAGTGTTCTACATGACGTTTCAGTGTTCTACATGACGTTTCAGTGTTCTACATGACGTTTCAGTGTTCTACATGACAAGTTTCAGCATCCTTGCAGAGGCATCTAGGTTTTTAGCTAAAATGTCCTGGTACTGGGTAAAGTTCACGATACCACCACCATATTTTACAGTAGGTATGGGGTTCTTTTCTGCAGATGCAACTTTCTTTTGATGGTGTGTGTGGCCAAAGAGCTTTATATCCATGTATTCAACAAATGTATATGCCTGGTGTTTGCTGAACGGCATTGGCACTTGGATTGAAACTACTGCTATGGTTAGATGAAAAGGAAAGTAAAGCTCTTTGGCCACGCGCACCAGTGAAGAGTTTTGCGTCGAAAGAACAATGCATATGCAGAAAATACCTCATCTCTACTGTAAAATATGGTGGATGTTATGGGGCTATTTTGCTTCTACATGTCTTAGGGCCCTTGTTAAGATCAACGGCATCATGAGCTTTACCAAATACAAGGAGGAAATGTTTGCCAAAAACCTAGTTTCCTCTGCCGGAGTGGATCTTCCAGCAAGACCATAACCCCAATTACATAAATGGTTAATTGGCCACAGAATCAACAGTTTGCAGTGGCAGTCTCAGTCTTCAGAATTGAACCCAATTTGAAAATCTGTGGTTTGAACTGAAGAGGGCAGTCCATGAGCACAGACAAAGGATATCAAGGGCCTGGAAAGATTCTGTATTGAGAATGGTTTAAGATCCCCCTCAATGTGTTCTCCAATCTCATAAAACATTTTAGAAAAAGGCTGTGTCGTTATCCTCGCAAGGGGAGTTTTTTTTAAAGAAGTAATTTCTTGTTAAACAATCTCTTTCTCTGAGCAATTCTATTAAGTTTGAATTTTATACTATTTTTTAATTTTTACATACACTATAGGATCCAATCATTTTGATAATCTACCTGCGGCCATACATAACAAGACTTATTTGTCTTTTTTTGTTTTTAGTTAAAACACAAGTAACCTTAATTTTTATTCCTTGTTTGTTTTAGTTTGACACCAAAAAGGGACATTTTTACATAATTTTGAAATGCAGAAAAGCAACAAATCTATTTTAACCTTGAGTCATGAAAAACATATCTTATCATTATTATGATTAAAATGTGATATAATTAATTAGATTTGCATTTCATTTATTGCATAATGTAGTTCTTTATATGGGGCCCTCAAAGGTGGATTGTCTACATTCCAGAATATTCGATCTAAACGAGGTCAAAAAGTGGCGCTTGGCTGTTACCAGGGTTGACCGCTTGAGGCCGCCCGGTGTCGTCTTTAGTGTCACTGTGTAGCTCATGCTCCACCCTCCGTAACAGGCAGTCAGCAGGTAGACAGTCAATGAAAGCCCAGGGGAGGGAGACTACGAGAGGCAGGCTTCGGGACTTCGCTTAATGTACAGTGTCTTTTTCTAAATTTTCTATGTTTTTTTTATGAAGATCAATAACAGTGTTTTAACGACTTGCGTTCCTTCGATTCTACATTTTTTTCTACATTTTCAGTATCTTCAGTAAATTACTGGAGTTTAGCGTATATATCTTTTTTCGGCAACCGCGGGAAGTATTTCGTTTCAGAATTGTTATACATTTCAGACGTGGTACTCGGGAAAAGAGACAACTTTTTTGGAAGGTGACAGGAAGAAAACCGATTTTAGATGCGTAACAACTTAAGCGGGCGATAGACATGTGAATGCGTCGGCTGCAGAAATGACACGTGATTTCTACTGCTAATTAATTAACTAGTTATAACATGCTATGTAAATAATTTCAACGGTTCCATTGGATTAGCTAGTTAAACATGTCAAAAGTCCGGAATGCTCCGTTGTCAACTTTATTGTTGCATTTTTGTCGAGATTTAGTCGCTACAGAGTTTATGAAAGTTACTATAGAATTTCCGTCGTTGTTAACTGTATGGTCGACTGTCATCTTGGAATCAGTCTTATCAACATCAATTTGACTTTGTTCATCTCGGTTTCTGAAGTTCAACAAACCTTGCCATTCGTTTGAAACCTGTAGGAATACAGTGCGGTGGGGATAGCCTACATTCACACATCCAGCGTAAAGAATAGTAGGGGGAATTGCTTTAGAGATACTTGTTGCATCTAGAGTCCGTCAGCGAGATTTTACTATTTTTTTCCTTGCTCTGGAAATGTGACATGGAATACCGGTAAATTGGATACATTTTTAAAACCAGACGTTACTGTAGCATGTTTATAGTGGGTTGGTCACATAATTAATTATCAACATTGTTGCAAAAGGTTTTTTGAAATATTGCCAGTGGTGGAATATTACAAGAGCCGGTGTTTTGGAAGTGTCCGGACTGAACCGACTGACAACTTCAACCTGCACGTTGAAAATGAGAACTGGGCTACTGTTTATCTCCTGTAAGGACTGGAGCTCGTGTTGTATGTGAAGAGTAAAATCAATAACTTTTTCAACTGGAACAAACTTTTAAAGCGGGGTAAGAATTAACCAGAAATCCACAAGAAATGCATCCACAAAGACAACATGGCAGTCAGTGAGCCTTAAAACGTTGGATTTAACCCTGTTTTTCGAATCGTTTTCACGGGTTTGTACATTTTAGAACCCACAAAAAGGAGGACCGTTGCTGGGCCATATATTTATTGTCCTGAATCAACTCCGGTTGTTGCCAGCTTTGAAGTCCACGATGTGCGGCCGGAGCCCGCCGCTGCAGCCGATCCAATGACCGTTCCCCAGCGGCGATTGGCCGGGCTCTGGCCGTGGCTGCTCATAGCGGCCCTGCAGGTGGTGTTCGGCCAGACGGGCCTGGAGCTGGCGGCGGCCGTAGAAACGGAGCGCTCGGCCCCCAGGGCTGTCATCAAGGTGACACTGCTGAGACACGAGCCCACGGGGAAGCCCATCACTCTGGAAGGGCTGTTTGTCGGAGGGAGCGCCGGCTCTGCAGAGGGGAAGCTCATGCAGGTATGTGTCACGGTCATATAGGTTTCCAGGTCCACCTGATCATGTGCAATGCAAGTCAAGTCCATACGGGCTACATTTTCTTGGTTAGCTATCAATAACTCTGTGGCAATAAGTTTAGCAAAGAGTCGTTATTGTGTTAAAATATCCCATGCATCTTTAATCAATTATGTTACATGAATTCAGTCCATGGATACATCTTGTGATATAGGCTGGCCTGGTAGTCCATTGGACTGTGGAGTATTGTTTCAGATTTGTATGCATTGCTTGGTACAGTATGTCACATTGTGAAACAACATCCTCCAGAGGACCACTTTAGGCATCTGTCCTGTCCGATCTGATGTTTATGGCTTGTTTTGACAAGATTTAATTTGACTGTTCTTGCCACCCTGATTCTTCACCTTGGCAGATTCACTGTGGCAAACTCTGATGTTAACACTGTGCCATATCCTAAACCACAAAACCCCCATGGCAGTGTTACATTTCAGGCCAACTTTTTTGTCATCTTGTTGTTGATCTCAGTCACTATAATGTAATAGGTTATTGAGCTGCTAGGCATATAACCCTTCGTTGTCACTCTGTCTCATATGCATGCTGTCTGTGTCAACCATAGAATTAGGAATTAGAATTGAATAGGATACCTATATCAACATTCCTCATTAACAACAGTGTTGACATATATATTTATAGGGCTCTATTTGTTTTAATTTTATCTTATTCCCAGTTGTCTTCCTCCTGCCTGCCAATAAAATACTGGTTAGAGGTGAGAGTGCCAATATCTCCACCCAAACCTTTTGTCAAGCTGATGGATTTGTAGAACCTAAATTATTAGGGACAGCCATGCCCAGAAGTTGCCAAAAAACTCCCTTTTTATTTTTTATTTTTTACTGAACAGTGTGATTAAATACCAAACAATGCATTCCATGCAAGTTCAACAGTTGAGATCAAAAGCTGCATTGTTAAGAAAAAAAATGTTAGCTTGCTCGTGCCCTTACTGTAAACAATGCATAATTCAAATGCTAAACGCATAGGCTTACATGTGGGCTATACTATAAATGTTTCTATTCTGCAAGCCATGCCAGTTCCTGCGCTCTCTGTGGTGCATAGTTTGGATTCATGCATGGATTAAAGTTGTTGGGGAACTAATGCAAGGTTAAGTCAATTTATTTCCAGTCTGAGAAGAAAAGGGGACGACAGATATGAGATGCATAGGGTCTTGTCTGTCCTCACTCACCAGGTGCATGAGGCATTTTGAATGGAGAACCAGATGCTGCAGATGGCCATAATTGATAAAGAATTAGCCTACACAGCCTTTTCCACAGGGAATGTCCAATATTAGACATAGCGGTGAAAATGATGACAGTAGATTAATTTAATATAAAATATATACTCAGTACGTCTAAGTATGTGCATGTGAGTGTGCTTGTGTGTGTGATGTTGATTTTTTTAGAGGTGTATTGCATAGCAGTGCTGCTGAAAAGATCAAAGGCATAAGTCAGCTTTCCTGGTCTTTGTTCATTTACATTGAGGCAATGAAGCCTTTCCTTTGCGCTGAGTGCTTCTTTGATATATCACCTTAGATATGAGTGATAACATTTGACCTGATTTTGAAGGAGTGGATTACAGTTTGAAAACAACACTGAGGTGTAGACCTAGGTCTGTCTGTCAGAAAGTGATTCCTAGATTACTGTTTTACTGAGGCTGCATCCCAAATGGCATCCTATTCACTATATAGTGCACCACTTTTGACCAGGGCCCATAGTTAAGTATACAGGGCTGATTCAGACTAAGGAAATGTATATCATTACGCCTTTCCTACTCTGCATCCTATTCACTATATAGTGCACAACTTTTGACCAGGGCCCATAGTTAAGTATACAGGGCCGATTCAGACTAAGGAAATGTAGATCATTATGCCTTTCTTACGCACTTCTCAGTAGTTTGTATTCAGACTTACCTTATGCAGGTGAGTAATGGGCTTTGCAGGCGTGGTTCCTTTGCTCGCGCTGAAAACATTTAATTCAACCAGGAAGAGAGGTAAACTAACGATGTAATGGAATGATGCAAAATGTTAGGAAACTAACTAGTCAGTGACAGTTATAAATGTATGTGGGTATAACTGATGGTGGCTACTGATAGTGGCCAATATTTAACACAATACAAATTCTCTAAAAAATAAATACAGTGAAAGTCTGGGCATATAATTAAAACATTCTAGAAATCATAAATCAACTCCGTAGGTTTGGCGATATACTGTCATTTTCAGAAGCCTATAGATTGGGTCCCCAAATTTCATCCCAAATTATAAGACCAGGATTTCAAAAACTTCCCTGTGGAAAAGGTGATATGTTGATATGCTTCAGTTTGCTGCTATATGACTGGTTTCCAGTGATCATTAGTGTGTGTGTAAAAGGTCAAATAGATCTAAAACAATTGTCATTTATATTTACAATCTCCTTATCCAAATGGCTTCCTCCTTTACTTATCAATTTGTAAATTACATTGCATGGCGAATGGTGTTATTTATAGGGGGAAAAAATAAATGAGATGTTGTTCCACTTAGAACCGACAGGTTGCTCGACCTTATTCATCGTTTCATCACTCGTAAAGGTGGTGGAATCAGAATAAGGAGCATCTGTAGACGTCCACCACACCTTCATTTCTTTCATCTTGACACCCAACGAATAGCGGATGAATAGCATGCTATTCTCATGCTTAAGTTCAAGGTTAGAATACACTTAGAGAGAAAAGCGCATCAAAAGGGAATTAATTTCCATTTACGCGAGCTTAACTCAGGTCGGAATTCCCCACATAGCGAATAAGGTGCTATTTAGGCTAGAGGTCGACCGGTTAATTGGAATGGCCGATTAACAATCTGTATTTTTGGGCATTGATTTGGCCGTTTAAATTATTATATATTTTTTTACACCTTTATTTTATCTATATTTGACTAGGCAAGTCAGTTAAGAACACATTCTTATTTTCAATGACGGCCTAGGAACGTTAACTGCCTTGTTCAGGGGCAGAACGACAGATTTTTACCTTGTCAGCTTGGGGATTCGTTTTTTGCAACCTTCCGGTTACTAGTCCAACGCTCTAACCACCTGCATGACATTGCACTCCACGAGGAGCCTGCGTGGCAGGCTGACTACCTGTTACGCGAGGGCAGCAAGAAGCCAAGGTCAGTTGCTAGCTAGCATTAAACTTATCTTATAAAAAACAATCAATCTTAACATAATCACTAGTTAACTACACATGGTTGATATTACTAGTTTATCTAGCTT